>NW_020937592.1:0-1245 GCF_003984885.1 Neopelma chrysocephalum
CGGGGGATGGAACTGGGGACCCCCTGTCCCAGTCACTGTCCCGGGGGTCCGGGGGGTCCCGGTGGCCCCGGGGGTCCCCTCATCCCGGGCTCTCCCTTGGGTCCCTCGGGCCCCGCCCGTCCCGTGTTCCCGGGGATCCCGGGCATTCCCGGTGTTCCCTGTGGGCCGGGAGGTCCCTCCTTTCCCGGTTCCCCCTCTGGCCCCGGGGGTCCGGGATCCCCCTCAGACCCGCCCTGGCCCCGGGACCCCGAGAGTCCAAAGCTGCCCTTGGAGCCCTTGAGCCCCGGGAATCCTCTCATTCCCAGAGGTCCCCGTTCCCCCTGGGGGCCGGCGGGTCCCGGGGGTCCCGGGGCTCCGGGGGGTCCCGGCAATCCCAGGATCCCGATGTCACCCTTCTGTCCCCCGATTCCTGGGGGGCCGCTGGATCCAACGTCCCCCTTGAGGCCACGGGGGCCTGGGAGACCTGGAATGCCTGGAAAGAGGGAGAGGAGGGGTGAGGGAGGGGATGCTCCCACCTCAGGGGTCTTGCTAAGGGTGGGATGGATGCAGAATTCCATCCAGGGAAGGATTTGGGAGCCCTCAGCCAGGGGCAGCTGCTCCCTCTCCACCAGGAGCAGGGAGAGGAGGCACTGGCAGCGGGGGAAGGACATGGAAGGATGTTGGAAGGACATGGAGGGCCATGGAAGGACATGGGAAGGACATGGAAGGATCTCCCTGCTCTCCCCCCATTCTGGGACATCTCCTCATCCATGGGATGCTCCGGGTGCCTTCCTGCACATCCCAGCCCTTCCTTGAACTCAGCACGGGTGGTTTGGACCCTGCCCCACCTCCCTTGGGATCAGGATCCCCCAAATCCCACCGCATCCAAGGGACCCATCTTTTCCCCCCCTCAGAGCAGGGTGATGTTCCTGAGCACATCCCTGTGCTGCAGGTCCACCAAATCCCACCCAATCCCAGGAACACCTCCCCAGATCCCCCCCTTTCCCTCACCTCAGAGCAGGGTGATGTTCCATAGCACATCCCTGTGCTGCACGTCTCCCAAATGCCACTCAAACCCTCAAATTCCCCCCCAGTCCCAGGAACACCTCCCCTTTCCCCCCTTTCCCTTATCTCAGAGCAGGGTGACATCCCACAGTGTGTCCCTGTGCCAAGCATCCACTAAATCCCACCAAATCCCGCCCAATCCCAGGAATAGCTTCCCTTTCCCCCCTTTCCCTCACCTCGGAGCAGGGTGACGTTCCTCAG
>NW_020937593.1:0-1161 GCF_003984885.1 Neopelma chrysocephalum
CAGGGGATGGAATTGGGGACCCCCTGTCCCAGTCACTGTCCCGGGGGGTCCCGGGGGATGGAATTGGGGACCCCCTGTCCCAGTCACTGTCCCGGGGGTCCGGGGGGTCCCGGTGGTCCCGGGGGTCCCCTCATCCCGGGCTCTCCCTTGGGTCCCTCGGGCCCCGCCCGTCCCGTGTTCCCGGGGGTCCCGGGCATTCCCGGTGTTCCCTGTGGGCCGGGGGGTCCCTCCTTTCCCGGTTCCCCCTCTGGCCCCGGGGGTCCGGGATCCCCCTCGGACCCGCCCTGGCCCCGGGATCCCGAGAGTCCGAAGCTGCCCTTGGAGCCCTTGAGCCCCGGGAATCCTCTCATTCCCAGAGGTCCCCGTTCCCCCTGGGGGCCGGCGGGTCCGGGGGGTCCCGGGGCTCCGGGGGGTCCCGGCGATCCCAGGATCCCGATGTCACCCTTCTGTCCTCCCATTCCCGAGGGGCCGCTGGATCCAACGTCCCCCTTGAGGCCACGGGGGCCTGGGAGACCCGGAACGCCTGGAAAGAGGGAGAGGAGGGGTGAGGGGGGGGATGCTCCCACTCAATCCCAGGAACACCTCCCCAGATCCCCCTTTCCCCCCTTTCCCTTGCCTCAGAGCAGGGTGATGTTCCTGAGCACATCCCCGTGCTGTGTGTCCACCAAATCCTACAAAATCCCACCCAATCCCACCCAATCCCTCAAAATCCCACCCAATCCCGGGAACAGCTCCCCTTTCCCCTGTTTCCCACACCTCGGAGCAGGGTGACGTTATGGAGAGCATCCCTGTGCTGCACATCCACCAAATCCCACAAAATCCCTCAAAATCCCCCCCAATCCCAGGAATACCTCCCCAGATCCCCTCCAATCCCTCAAAATCCCACCCAATCCCAGGAACACCTCTCCTTTCCCCTGTTTCCCTCACCTTGGAGCAGGGTGATGTTCCTGAGCACATCCTCGTGCCACGTGTCCACTAAATCCTACCCAACCCCTCCAAATCCCACCCAATCCCAGGAACACCTCCCCAGATCCCCCCCCTTTCCCTCACCTCAGAGCAGGGTGACATTCCTGAGCACGTCCCCGTGCCACGTGTCCACCAAATCCCACCCAATCCCTCAAAATCCCACCCAACCCCTCAAAATCCCCCCAATCCCAGGAA
>NW_020937594.1:0-521 GCF_003984885.1 Neopelma chrysocephalum
ACCCAATCCCACCCAATCCCTCAAAATCCCACCCAATCCCAGGAACAGCTCCCCAGATCCCCCTTTTTCCCCCTTTCCCTCAGCTCTGAGCAGGGTGCTGTTCCTGAGCACATCCCCGTGCCGCAGGTCCACCAAATCCCACAAAATCCCAGGAACACCTCCCCAGATCCCCCTTTCCCTCTGTCCCTCACCTCGGAGCAGGGTGACATTCCTCAGCACATCCCTGTGCCACATGTCCACTAATCCCATCCAATCCCAGGAACAGCTCCCTGGATCCCCCATTTCCCCTCTTTCCCTCACCTCGGAGCAGGGTGACTTTCCAGAGCGCGTCCCTGTGCCGAGCATCCACTCAATCCCACCAAATCCCCCCCAATCCCAGGAACACCTCCCCTTTCCCCCCTTTCCCTCACCTCAGAGCAGGACGACATTCCGGAGCGCGCCCCCGTGCCGAGCATCCACCAAATCCCACTCAACCCCTCAAAATCCCACCCAACCCCTCAAAATCCCCCCAATCCCAGGAA
>NW_020937595.1:0-303 GCF_003984885.1 Neopelma chrysocephalum
CTCGGATCCCCCTTTTCCCCCCTGTCCCTCACCTCAGAGCAGGGTGACATTCTGGAGCATGTCCCTGTGCCGAGCATCCACCAAATCCCACAAAATCCCACCACATCCCACCCAATCCCTCAAAATCCCCCCCAATCCCAGGAACACCTCCCCAGATCCCCAATTTCCCCTGTCCCTCACCTCAGAGCAGGGTGACATTCCTGAGCACATCCCCATGCCGCACATCCACCAAATCCCACCCAATCCCACCATATTGCACCCAATCCCACCCAATCTCTCAAAATCCCACCCAATCCCAGGAAC
>NW_020937596.1:0-2167 GCF_003984885.1 Neopelma chrysocephalum
CCATGGAATGTGAGTCCTTGGAACACCCTGTGGATCATTGTCCATGGCCACATATTCCCAAACATCCCCTGGATCACCATCCATGGGCTGTGAATCCTTGGATCACCCCATGGATCACTGCCCGTATCCACACTGTCCCCCCACGGCTCCCTTTGGGACAATCCATCGGGAATGACAGGGAATGCCGAGCCCCTTTCCCACCCCGCTCCCTCCATGGATCCTCCGCTGGAATCCCGCCGATCCCGCTGCCCTCAGCACTTCCCGCCCCCGCTCCCGGTGGGTTTTTTTTTTCCAGGAATGCTGTGAAATCCAATCTCCCGCCGCGGCCGCGGGGAAATTCCTGCCCTTGCACATTTTTCCCTGCCCGGTGTTATCCCGAGGCCGCTCCCGGAGTTTTCCGCCGACTCAGGAGTTTTTGGGAAGGGCCGGGAGGGGTTTTGGGGTGTCCGTGTCCTCCCTTCCCAGCACCGGGTGGATTTTGGGGTCCTCTTTTCATCCCTTTCCCAGCCCCCAAATCCCACCGGGACGATCCCAACCCTTCCCAGAGCTGGTGTGTGGGGGTCTCCCATTCCCTCTGCAAGGAATTCCCAGCTCCTGGCCCCCCCAAACCCCCTTCCCGGAGCCCCCCCCACCCCCGCGCAGCCTCTCCCGCCCCTTCCCAAGGCCGATCCCGGCTTTTCATCCAGCCCGGCGCTGGCTTTTTTTTGGGATCCAAACAGGAAGCGGAGCTGCCAACACCAATAAACCCGCCCGGGCGGAACGGCCCGGCCCGGGGGGGGCTTTTTGGGGGGTCTGAGACCCCCAATTCCCGCTGCCACAGCAGGGAAACCCACCCCCAACCCACTGTGCCCCTCCCAGCATTCCCAGTATTCCCAGTGTTCCCAGTTCAGGAGCCGCCCGTCCCCAAAGGCGTTTATTGTGCCGCGAGTACAGTGGGGAGGGGGGGCACAAACCGGCTGTGCCCCATCCCGGGGGAACCCCAATCCCTGGGATACCGGGACTCCCAATCCCTGGGATACAGGGACCCCCAATTCCTGGGATACGGGGACCCCAATCCCTGGGATATAGGGACACCCAATCCCTGGGGTACAGGGACACATAATTCCTGGAATATGGGGACACCCAATCCCTGGGATACCAGGACACCCAATCCCTGGGACACGGGGACCCCCAATTCTTGGGACACAGGGAAATCCCTGGACATGGAGACACCCAATCCCTGGGATACCAGGACCCCCTTTCCCTGGGATACGGGGACCCCAATCCTTGGGATATGGGGACACCCAATCCCTGGGACACAGGGACACCCAATCCCTGGGACACAGGGACACCCAATCCCTGGGATACCGTGACACCCAATCCCTGGGACACCAGGACACCCAATCCCTGGGAAACCAGGACACCCAATCCCTGGGAAACCAGGACACCCAATCCTTGGGATACGGGGACCCCCAATCCCTGGGATACCGGGACACCCAATCCCTGGGATACCAGGACACCCAATTCCTGGGATACAGGGACCCCCAATCCCTGGGATACGGGGACCCCAATCCCTGGGATACGGGGACCCCAATCCCTGGGATATAGGGACACCCAATCCCTGGGATACAGGGACACCCAATTCCTGGAATATGGGGACACCCAATCCCTGGGACACGGGGACCCCCAATTCTTGGGACACAGGGAAATCCCTGACATGGAGACACCCAATCCCTGGGATACCAGGACCCCCTTTCCCTGGGATACGGGGACCCCAATCCCTGGGATATGGGGACACCCAATCCCTGGGACACAGGGACACCCAATCCCTGGGACACAGGGACACCCAATCCCTGGGATACCAGGACACCCAATCCCTGGGATACAGGGACCCCCAATTCCTGGGATACAGGGACCCCCAATCCCTGGGATATCAGAACACCCAATCCCTGGGACACTGGGACACCCAATCCCTGGGACACCAGGACCCCAATCCCTGGGACACTGGGGACCCCAATCCCTGGGACATGGGGAAATCCCTGGGATACCAGGACCCCCAATCCCTGGGACACTGAGGGTCTGGGGTCCCAGGGGATGGAATTGGGGCCCCCCTGTCCCAGTCACTGTCCCGGGGGGTCCCAGGGGATGGAACTGGGGACCCCCTGTCCCAGTCACTGTCCCGGGGGAT
>NW_020937597.1:0-466 GCF_003984885.1 Neopelma chrysocephalum
GGGGCCCCTCCCTGTCCTGCCCACAAAGGGCCCTTTCATGGATGGGGCGGGAGCGGCTCCGGAGGCTCCGGCACCGCCCCGGCCTGGCAGCTCCAGGGATTTTCCTTGGCACCGGAATCCAGCGGCTCCGGCGGCCTCAGGAGCCCTCGGGACAGGGAGGCACTGCCTGGGGATCCATGGGATCTGTGGGAATGGGGGTGATGGCACCCCATGGATCCGTGTCCGTGGGCACGGGTTCCCAACACACCGTGGGCACAGATTCCCAAACACCCCATGGATCACTGTCTATGGAATGGGAGTCCTTGGAACACCCTGTGGATCACTGTCCATGGCCACATATTCCCAAACACCCCATGGATCCATGGGTCAGTCCATAGGTCAGATATCCCAAACATCCCCTGGATCATTGTCCATGGTCTCATATTCCCAAACATCCCCTGGATCACTGTCCATGGAATGTGAGTCC
>NW_020937598.1:0-490 GCF_003984885.1 Neopelma chrysocephalum
CCCAATCCCTGGGACACGGGGAACCCCAAACCCTGGGACACCAGGACACCCAATCCCTGGGATACAGGGAACCCCAATCCCTGGGATATGGGTACCCCAATCCCTGGGACATGGTGAAATCCCTGGGATACAGGGAACCCCAACCCTTGGGATACGGGGTCCCCAATCCCTGGGATACCGGGACCCCCAATCCCTGGGACACCAGGACACCCAATCCTTGGGATATGGGGACCCCAATCCCTGGGATACGGGGACCAGCCCCAGACCATCCTGGGGGACCCCCAATCCCTGGGACACTGGGACACCCAATCCCTGGGACACGGAGACCCCCAATCCCTGGGACACTGAGGGTCTGGGGTCCCAGAGGATGGAATTGGGGACCCCTGTCCCAGTCACTGTCCCGGGGGATGGAATTGGGGACCCCTGTCCCAGTCACTGTCCCGGGGGGTCCCAGGGGATGGAATTGGGGACCCCCTGTCCCAGTCACTGT
>NW_020937599.1:0-1481 GCF_003984885.1 Neopelma chrysocephalum
CTGAAGACAGCAGAGTTCAGACAGACACAGGAAGGCATTTAGTTCATGCTCCCAATCAACTTGAACACACAGTTTCTAAAGGTTTTGTTTCCCTGCAAAATTTCCCAAGATAAGTCTGGCAGCCATGTGTGAGTCAGAAAATCTGGCTGGCCTGTGGCTGTATCCACCACAGCTCTGCTGGGCTTTGTTCCCTCTCGGCCAGACCCTGAAACAATGATGCTGGTGGCAGGACTACATTTTCCTGGCAGCCAGAGTCACCTGCTGGCACCACAGGGCTCAAGGACCTTGCTGCATGAGGGGTGACACCAAGCCTCTCCCAGCCCTTGCTGAGTTGGGACAGACAGATGAAACCCTCGAGTGTGGGCAGGGCTCCCTCTGGGAGGAAATGAGGCAATTCCTCTCCCAAGCAGAGTGGAACACCCTGCAGCACTCACGGGATGGGGCAGGATGAAGCTCACCCACAGAACCTGGAAAGCAGGTGCAGCTGGTGGGCAAACCTGTTGAGGAAAGGTGTTTTGGGAGGTCATTCACACAGAGACCCTACCCAGCCACAAACACCTGGCACCAAGGAGGTGTCTGCAAGTGTGTGCTCACAGCCCCCCAAGAGACCCTATAACAACATCCCCCACCCAGGCATTTTGAGAGGGCTCTTCAGGCACCTCAGCCCAGCCCACCCAGTGCTGCTGCCCACCTCAGTGCAGCACCCAGGGGCACTGCATCCCTGTCCACCCCACCGTGACTCCCCCAGGCACAGCCCTGGGCTCGGGGCTTACAGCCTTCAGCACAGGGGGCACTGCAAGGACCAACAATCACCTGAGGGGATGCAAAGACCAGTGTCACCTGTGGGTCACATGAGGTGGAACAAAGTCCTACAGTCACCTGGGGCCGGGGCCGGGGGGGGAAAGTGAGCACCAGTAATCACCCAGTAGGACTGTAAAGAACCAAGGTCACCTGAGGGAACTGTGGGGACCAGTGGTAACCTGGGGGTGACTCTGAGGACCCTGGTCACCTGAGAGGACAGTGAGGACCAATGGTCAGTGTGGATCAAGAGCCTCCTGTCCCCTTGGGTTATTTTCTGAGCAGAGAAAGGGACAATGTGAAGGACGAAGAAGTTGTGAGCAAGAAAGAAAGGGGAAAAAAAACAATGAACCAAACAAACAAAAACAAAACCACAAGGAGAAGTACATTCAATAGAGAAGAGGAAGGGCTAAAGAAGTACTTCTGATCCCCTGTGACAGTGAGAAAATTCAGAGGGGTTGAACACATTGTGACCACCGGCACAAAGCAGGTACCTGCTCCTGTCCTACCAGTGACCCAGGCACCAGCAGTGTCACGTGCACCTGAACAGGACTGAGTGCTGAGAACGGCCCCTCAGAGGGCTGAGAACGGCCCCTCAGCTGCTCAGCAAGAAGTGACCAACACTCATCTTAGGGGGGATCATGGGGACAAGTGGTCACCTCACAGGACAGTGTGGACAAAAG
>NW_020937600.1:0-2910 GCF_003984885.1 Neopelma chrysocephalum
GAGGTGCTGGACCTCAGCCTGCAGCAGCTCCATATGGGCCTTCCCCATGTCCCTCCAGCTGGAGACACCGAAAATGGAGACATGGAGCAGCGACACCTGGATCCAGTTGTGCTTGGAGGGATCACACAGCACGGGGGTCACACACCTCAGCCCTGGTTGTGTTTGGTTGTTATCAGGGCACCCCCCTCAGACTTCCCCTCAGCTGTGGTTTCAGCTCTGCCTTCGCCCTCAGCTTGGGCTCCCTCCAGGAAAGGGGAAGAGAAACTGCAGGTAAGGGAGGAGCAATGGATCAGGGACACTGAGGGGTGAGGCTGGCTCTGGTAACCCCATTGTCCCTCCAGCTTGGGACACTGGTGCCAATGGGGACAGAGCAGGGGAATGGCTCCCACCATTCCTGTTCCCATGCACAGGGGACTCTTCAGGAGGGGCACAGGCTTCCCTACCAAAGCTGGTGAGAAGGAAAGGGGAGTGTCAGGCTGCAGGCCATGCCCAGGCCCTCTCCTGGGAGCGTTCAGGGCAGAGTTGGGGCTCCCCAACACTGGGGTGCAGGGAAGCAGAGAAGCAGCTCCCAGGTCCTAGAGCATGGATAGAGCTCCATGGAAAGGGGGAAGCTGCTCATGCACTGAAACTCCCTGGAATGGGCATCAGAGTGGGGGTACATGGTCCCATCCCCATCCTAGCTTGAGGATCCTGCCTGGCCAAGTGCCACTGCTCCAGAATTCTGATGACAGTCCCTTCCAGGCCCTGCAGCCCATCACTTCCCTTGGCAACCATCACACTACAGCTGCTCGAGCCCATTCACCTTATGCACCCCAAAAGGAGCTCCTGGAGGAGCTGCTTCCTCCAGCTCTGCCTGCACCCATCCCTGACCCCACAGCTGTGCTCCAGACTGGAACTGCTCAGCACCTCAACCTGGGGAGTCCCTTGCCCATTGAATCAGGCCAGCAGAGCCGAGTGGCCAGGGAATGTCCCCATCAGCTCTTCTCCATCACTCTCATCCCCCAGAGCTGTCCAGGGCCATGGTCTTGGCCCACGTGCCTGGCCCAGCTCTTCTCCTGCAGGTTTGCCACATCACCAGCTTCTATCCCCACAGCCCATCAGTGTGGCCTGGCTGTGGTATGGCTGGGAGGTGACAAAGAGGCATGGGATGGGCTCACAGCCTTGGGGCACAGAGAGCCCAGGCACGAAGCCATGTGGTGGGAAGAGGGTTCTCCTGCCCTCTGGGAAAGGCAGCCACGTTGGTGTGAACCCACCTGGCAGTGCAGAGTGGATGGCGGTGTCTGTTCTGTGCAGGGCGAGACACGCCAGGCACAACTGGCAGTACAGGATATTCCCATCAGGGCAGTGGATGCAGCCCATGGTCAGGAGACACATCCCCCTGAAAGGGGGGGAGAGAAGAGGGGTCAGTTCACCCACATCACCCTAATTGTCACGGGGCTGCCTTGGCCATGAGGGATCACTCCTGTGTGTGGTGGGGTGACCTTGCTCAAAAGCAAATTCCCCCGACACTCACAGTCATGCTCAGCATGCCCCAGCCTACCCCAAGGGGGAACCTTGGGGCCCTCCCCTAAACCTCAGTGCAGCCCCATTGGCTGCCAGGGCCATTACAACCAGCAGAGCTGCTCAGGCAGAGCCAGCCTGAGACTTCTCCAGCCACATCTCCCACAGCCTCTTCCTCCTGCTGCTGCACCCACTGCTGCACACTCTGGGCCTCACTGCTGGCACCATGCAGCCCCCTCGCTGCTGCCTCCTCCTCGTCCTTCTCTACCTCTTCCTCCTCTCTGGGACATGGGCAGCTCTGGAGGGTAAGTGGGAGCCTTGCCTCATCCACAGCTGCTCCCATGCCCACATGGGCAAGAGGCTTCCTGCTCCCCACCCACTTTTGGCTCCTGCTTCCTCACCCTTCTTTGTCCCCTGGCTCCACACCTCCTCCTCGGCAGGGATGCAGCCACCTGAGGTGGGTGCAGGGGGTGGGAGCCAGGGCTGCCAAGGATGAAGGGGGCCTAGGGGGGGCCCACAGATCTCTGCAACCTCTGCAACCTGTCCCTCAGCCCCTCCACTTTCCCTGTCCCTCTCCTCCCTGCCAACCCGTGTCTCATCTAGGGACCTTCACTATCCGGCTGCTTCACACCTCTACCTTCCAAAACACCTCCTTTGTGGACACGGAGGGGCTGGGCCTGCTGGAGGACATCGAACTCGGTTCTCTTGATAAGCACACCTGGTCCATCCACTTCTGCCAGCCCTGGGTGCGTCCAGCCCTGCCCCAAAGGGTGTGGGACAACATTGACAACATATTCAGGATCTATTTGTATCGGTTCATCCGCGTGATCAATGAAGGGGCCATACAGAAGGATGTGCCCTGTGAGTATCCACTCTTCACTGCGTCCCCTCTCTAAACAGCAGCTGGATAGTGAGGAAGGATCTGGCAAGTGCTGGCACTGATCATGCCTGCAGGAAGGCAATCCCAGCCCCTCATGCAACCTCTCTCCCCTCTTGGCCCCTCCAGACCCCTTTGTGGCTCAGAGCATGGCAGGCTGCAAGCTCTACCCCAACAGGACCTCTCAGGTCTTCTTCTATTTGGGCTACAATGGGCAGGACTTCCTCAGCTGGGATGCAGACAATGCCACCTGGACCCTCTCCCAGGACACCGACCTGGCACGGTACGCCAGGGCTGTCCTCCAGAACAACACCATCCTCGGTGAGGCGGTGAAGGGCATCTTCAAAGATACCTGCATCAATGCCGTGGAGATGTTCCTGAGTTACGGGAGGGCAGCTCTGGAGAGACAAGGTGAGACCACCCTGACCCTGCCACAGCCACCCCAAAGCCCTGGGGCCAAGCCGTGCCCAACCAGGGCTTCCCCCACCCCTTTGCTCCCACCCCCCAGAGCTGCCCGTGGCCACGGTCTTTGC
>NW_020937601.1:0-768 GCF_003984885.1 Neopelma chrysocephalum
CACCCGCAGCCTCCTCGTCCCCTGGGGTAGGTGCCACCCGTGGGGACGGCAAGGGGCACCCGAGCCGCCCGCCCGGTGGGATGGAGCAAAGCCCGGGAAGTTCATGGCAGCCCCTCCTTATATTCCCCAGGGAACTCAGAGGTGGTGCTGATCACAGGGCTCGTGGTCGGGCTGCTGGGAGCCGTGGCTGTTGCTGCCTTGCTGGTGCTTTGGGTGTGGAGACGCAGGTGAGTCTCCTCCTGCCCCACACAGCAGCAGAGGGAGAGGAGGGGAGGGGATGCCCCAGGGCATTTCTGCACTGGGCAGCGGAGCTCCGGCTTCAGCCCTGCCAGCTGCTGTCTGCACCCCTACAGGGTCTCTGCCGTGGAGCATCCGGGAGCTGTCCCCCTCTCCTTTTGGAAAGCACCAGCAGA
Source organism: Neopelma chrysocephalum (assembly GCF_003984885.1). Classification (NCBI taxonomy): domain Eukaryota; kingdom Metazoa; phylum Chordata; class Aves; order Passeriformes; family Pipridae; genus Neopelma; species Neopelma chrysocephalum. The sequence goes on from NW_020937601.1 coordinate 414, forward strand.
TGGAGGAATCAGAGTCCAGGAACTCCATCCTGAGCAAAGAAGCTTAGCCCAGAAGGGAGCCAACCGTCCCCGTTCCCTCTTGTCACCTGTCAGCCAACAGGGACAAGAATTACCTTTTTCTGCTTCAAGATTGCAAGACTAACTCGACTCAGAGATGCAGGGGAGAAACCTGGGTGGCTTCTGACTCACTTGAATTTGCTAAGCAGACACAGACGCAGGTCTGAGACCTCCTCACTTTTTACACCTCTTGTGGCACTGGCTGATGCACCCACTGAGGCTCTAGGGCACCTAAATGCCCAGAGGCAATTTCTCCCAGTTCTGGTACAATAACACTTTTATCAGTAGGTGGAAAGCT
>NW_020937602.1:0-3355 GCF_003984885.1 Neopelma chrysocephalum
CAGTTCTGCCTTCACTCCCAACATGGGCACTGCCCAGGAAAGGGGAGGAGAAACTATGTGTTGAGGGGAGGAGCTGGAGAGGAGCAGCGGATCAGGGACATTTTGGGGGGTGAGGCTGGCTCACCATTGTCCCTCCCTTGTACCATTGGACACTGGTGCAGAATCCTGTCCCCCTCCCCAAGAGTCCCCTGTGCATGGGAACAGGAACGGTGGGAGCCATTCCGCTGCTCTGTCCCCGTTGGCACCAAAGTTGGTAGAAAGGAAAGGGGAGTGCCAGACCCATCCCTGGGCCCTGTCCTGGGGGCATTTAGGTCAGAGTTGGGGCTCCCCAGCAGCGCCCCACAGCTTGGGGTTAGTCAGGAACTGTTTGTCACCTCCTCCCTGGGAGCCCCATCCCCAGGGTTAGGCAGGTGGTGCAGGAGCAGCCTGAGCTGGAGGTGCCAGAGGGGGGGACACAAAGCATCCCTTCTTGCCATGTGGGGGCTGGGAGGACAGCAACCAGTCAGGGCTGAAATCCAAAAGCCATCGTCCCCTCCATTGGAGCTGATGCACCCCACAAGAACTGGGATAGGACAAGGTGCCATTGGTGGGGAGGGGGAGCTAGGGGGACCCTTGAACATCTGCTTTCTCCTAGCGATGTTTCCTGAGACTCTCTTTCCTCCTGGCTGGGCTTTTTCCAGGCCCAGCTTGTCACAGCACTTCATGCTCGAGACATTATTTCAGCTCTCATCTCTCCCACACGTCCCCAGCCCTAACCCCAGCACATTTGTTCCGCATGTTCCACATGGTTTGTGGAGAGCTGCCGCAGTGACTGCTGGGCTGGGCTGAAGCGTGGGACCCCAAGGTTCTTCCTCTTCCTGCAGTTGCTGCTGCTGCTTCCTCATCCCTGCCACCTGCACCATGCAGCCCCCTCACCTCCTCCTCTTTCTTCCCCTCCTCCTCCCCGGGATGTGGGCAGACCCAGAAGGTAAGTGGGAGCCCTGGCTCACCCAAACCACTCTCACCCCTGCTGTCAGAGGACCCTACAGGTTCCTCAGGGGAGGCCACTGTCCCCTGCATGGGGGGGATGATCCCCAGCATCAAAGGGCTGCCCCCCACGATGCAGGACCCAAAGGTGCTTTGTCCCTGCCCACCCTCTCTGTTCTTGCCCCCAGCTCTGGACTTCTACCCCACTGGCTTGACACAGGGCCTTGGGTACACAAGCAGAAGAGAGGCTAGGGTCCCTAGCCAGGCTTTGGGTGTTGAGGTTCCTCCCACGATGTCTTCCTCCTGCAGGGAGCCCATGAGTGCCAAGGGGGAATCAGCCCCACGTGCTGACTTGGGCCTCTTCCAGCAGACCCTTGTTTTTGTAGAGCTGCACCTGCAAGAGGGTGTTTCAGGCACTGCTGTTGTATGAGCATTTTACCACAAACAACCCCGTGAGACCTTGTGCTTCTGGGGTGGGCAGCATCACACAGGGGAAGGCAGGACTGATCTCTGAGATGGGCTGCACTGCTCTCCTGTCAGGGAGCCCCCAAACCTGGATAAAATGCTCTTTTCCATCCTCCATGTCCTCTGCACCAGGTACAGGTCTCTGGCAGATACAGGTCCTGGCACAGGTGTTCTTCTGGGGGGAGCATCACCCCAAACAAGCAGTGAGGTGTCCCCTCATCTGCTCTACACAGTCAGACAGTAGCGCTGGGCAGGAGGGAGGCAGGGAGGGGAGGGGACAAAATGCCTGAAATCCTGTGCAGGAGAGAAACAATTCGTTGCAAGTAAAGTAGAGAAGGAAAAGGAGCAGCAAAGGCAGAGGAAGTTCAGCCAGGAAAGCTACCCTGAGCAGGCTGAAGAGCACAGAATCACAGAACCATGGAATGGTTTGGGGTGGGAGGGACCTTTAAAGACCATCCAGTCCAACCCCGCCTGCCATGGGAAGGGACATCTTCCATTAGACCAGGTTGCTCAGAGTTCCATCCAACGTGCTCTTGAATGTTTCCAGGGATGGGGCATCCATCCCATCTCTGGGCAATCTGCATCAGTGTCTCACCAGCCTCACAGTAAAAAATTTCTTCCTTGTATCTAGTCTGAATCCCTTGTTTCTCCCTTAGCCCCTCCACTCATCACCTTCTTACACCCCTTCTCATCCCCATCCTCCTTTCCAGCAGAGCCACAGGTTCTCCAGTACCTCCTGACCGGCCTCTTTGCTGACATGACCTCTGCTGAGGTGTCAGCGATGGCAGTCCTGGGGGATGTGCCCATCTTTGCACTGGATCCTGCGAACTGGAGCGTCCACTTCCACTGGCCCTGGGTCAGCCAGGCTGCGGCCGAGGGTGACACCAAGAAGCTGATGTCCCAAAGCCAAATTGCTCTGCGCAATGTGGTCCGATATGTGCATGACAAAGTCCAGCAGACAGAAATGGACTGTGAGTATGGGAACAACTCCAGTCAGAGCCCTGGCACCTCTCCCCAGGTTCAGGCTGTGCCCTCCTCCACCAGGGTGGCATCTGGGGGGGTTTCATAGGGTGCAACAGCTCCTGAAAGTGTAACGCTGCAGCTGCTGGGGCTTATGACTCGCAGGACTGGGGAAGGCAGCAGACCTTAAACCCCTTGGGGCTTCTGACATCTGGCACAGGAAGCCCCTCTGCACACCAGGGAGTTGCCACAAAATTTACTGGGGCTGCAGGACTCACATAGAAAAGATCATGAAAGAGAAAATTGGGGGCAAATATTTTGGGGGACAGTATTCTTTTTAAACAAGCACCCCCACACTAACTGGCCTGGTATTCACTCCATCCTTCCAAGGGGCCTGAGGGTTTGCAAGGTGTCTGGGGTTTCCTGAAGCATGGCCCCGTGCCCTGCTGCCCATCGCACCCTGCTGCCCATCGCACCCTTCCACGTGCCCTCAGTCACGTCCCGCCTCGTGCCACCCACGTGCCACACACTCATGGGACCTCTCCGCTGGCTTTGCCCTTGGCAGACCCTCTGGTGGTCCAAATCCGTGCGGGCTGTGAGCTGTACCCCAACACATCCAGCTGGGGCTTCCTGCGTGTCAGGGAGGGTGGCAAAGACCTTGTAGCTTTTGAGGTGGATGAAGAGTGCTGGGAGATGCAGCAGCCATCCCAGCTGGCAGAGCAGGTCAGCAGGGACCTAAACAGAAAGACGTCCATCAAAGTGCTCCTGGAGCACCTCCTGTCCTTCATCTGCCAGAGCCAAATCCGCACTCTGAACAAGTATGGGAGGGCCACTCTGGAGAGACAAGGTGAGACCACCCTGACCCTGCCACGGCCACCTCAAAGCCCTGGGGCCAAGCCGTGCCCAACCAGGGCTTCCCCCTTTGCTCCCACCCCCCAGAGCTGCCCGTGGCCACGGTCTTTGC
>NW_020937603.1:0-326 GCF_003984885.1 Neopelma chrysocephalum
CCCCTTTGCTCCCACCCCCCAGAGCTGCCCGTGGCCACGGTCTTTGCCCGCACGCCCAGCCCACAACAGCTGCTGCTGGTTTGCCACGTCACCGCCTTCTACCCCCGGCCCATCAGTGTGGCCTGGCTGAGGGATGGCCAGGAGGTGCCTCCGGGCCCCGAGCTCAACACCAGCCCCATCCTGCCCAACGCTGACCTCACCTACCAGCTCCGCAGCGTCCTGGCCGTGGCCCCCCGGGACGGGCACAGCTACGCCTGCCGCGTGCGCCACCGCAGCCTGGGCACCCGCAGCCTCCTCGTCCCCTGGGGTAGGTGCCACCCGTGGGG
>NW_020937604.1:0-1482 GCF_003984885.1 Neopelma chrysocephalum
CTGAAGACAGCAGAGTTCAGACAGACACAGGAAGGCATTTAGTTCATGCTCCCAATCAACTTGAACACACAGTTTCTAAAGGTTTTGTTTCCCTGCAAAATTTCCCAAGATAAGTCTGGCAGCCATGTGTGAGTCAGAAAATCTGGCTGGCCTGTGGCTGTATCCACCACAGCTCTGCTGGGCTTTGTTCCCTCTCGGCCAGACCCTGAAACAATGATGCTGGTGGCAGGACTACATTTTCCTGGCAGCCAGAGTCACCTGCTGGCACCACAGGGCTCAAGGACCTTGCTGCATGAGGGGTGACACCAAGCCTCTCCCAGCCCTTGCTGAGTTGGGACAGACAGATGAAACCCTCGAGTGTGGGCAGGGCTCCCTCTGGGAGGAAATGAGGCAATTCCTCTCCCAAGCAGAGTGGAACACCCTGCAGCACTCACGGGATGGGGCAGGATGAAGCTCACCCACAGAACCTGGAAAGCAGGTGCAGCTGGTGGGCAAACCTGTTGAGGAAAGGTGTTTTGGGAGGTCATTCACACAGAGACCCTACCCAGCCACAAACACCTGGCACCAAGGAGGTGTCTGCAAGTGTGTGCTCACAGCCCCCCAAGAGACCCTATAACAACATCCCCCACCCAGGCATTTTGAGAGGGCTCTTCAGGCACCTCAGCCCAGCCCACCCAGTGCTGCTGCCCACCTCAGTGCAGCACCCAGGGGCACTGCATCCCTGTCCACCCCACCGTGACTCCCCCAGGCACAGCCCTGGGCTCGGGGCTTACAGCCTTCAGCACAGGGGGCACTGCAAGGACCAACAATCACCTGAGGGGATGCAAAGACCAGTGTCACCTGTGGGTCACATGAGGTGGAACAAAGTCCTACAGTCACCTGGGGCCGGGGCCGGGGGGGGAAAGTGAGCACCAGTAATCACCCAGTAGGACTGTAAAGAACCAAGGTCACCTGAGGGAACTGTGGGGACCAGTGGTAACCTGGGGGTGACTCTGAGGACCCTGGTCACCTGAGAGGACAGTGAGGACCAATGGTCAGTGTGGATCAAGAGCCTCCTGTCCCCTTGGGTTATTTTCTGAGCAGAGAAAGGGACAATGTGAAGGACGAAGAAGTTGTGAGCAAGAAAGAAAGGGGAAAAAAAACAATGAACCAAACAAACAAAAACAAAACCACAAGGAGAAGTACATTCAATAGAGAAGAGGAAGGGCTAAAGAAGTACTTCTGATCCCCTGTGACAGTGAGAAAATTCAGAGGGGTTGAACACATTGTGACCACCGGCACAAAGCAGGTACCTGCTCCTGTCCTACCAGTGACCCAGGCACCAGCAGTGTCACGTGCACCTGAACAGGACTGAGTGCTGAGAACGGCCCCTCAGAGGGCTGAGAACGGCCCCTCAGCTGCTCAGCAAGAAGTGACCAACACTCATCTTAGGGGGGGATCATGGGGACAAGTGGTCACCTCACAGGACAGTGTGGACAAAAG
>NW_020937605.1:0-2921 GCF_003984885.1 Neopelma chrysocephalum
GAGGTGCTGGACCTCAGCCTGCAGCAGCTCCATATGGGCCTTCCCCATGTCCCTCCAGCTGGAGACACCGAAAATGGAGACATGGAGCAGCGACACCTGGATCCAGTTGTGCTTGGAGGGATCACACAGCACGGGGGTCACACACCTCAGCCCTGGTTGTGTTTGGTTGTTATCAGGGCACCCCCCTCAGACTTCCCCTCAGCTGTGGTTTCAGCTCTGCCTTCGCCCTCAGCTTGGGCTCCCTCCAGGAAAGGGGAAGAGAAACTGCAGGTAAGGGAGGAGCAATGGATCAGGGACACTGAGGGGTGAGGCTGGCTCTGGTAACCCCATTGTCCCTCCAGCTTGGGACACTGGTGCCAATGGGGACAGAGCAGGGGAATGGCTCCCACCATTCCTGTTCCCATGCACAGGGGACTCTTCAGGAGGGGCACAGGCTTCCCTACCAAAGCTGGTGAGAAGGAAAGGGGAGTGTCAGGCTGCAGGCCATGCCCAGGCCCTCTCCTGGGAGCGTTCAGGGCAGAGTTGGGGCTCCCCAACACTGGGGTGCAGGGAAGCAGAGAAGCAGCTCCCAGGTCCTAGAGCATGGATAGAGCTCCATGGAAAGGGGGAAGCTGCTCATGCACTGAAACTCCCTGGAATGGGCATCAGAGTGGGGGTACATGGTCCCATCCCCATCCTAGCTTGAGGATCCTGCCTGGCCAAGTGCCACTGCTCCAGAATTCTGATGACAGTCCCTTCCAGGCCCTGCAGCCCATCACTTCCCTTGGCAACCATCACACTACAGCTGCTCGAGCCCATTCACCTTATGCACCCCAAAAGGAGCTCCTGGAGGAGCTGCTTCCTCCAGCTCTGCCTGCACCCATCCCTGACCCCACAGCTGTGCTCCAGACTGGAACTGCTCAGCACCTCAACCTGGGGAGTCCCTTGCCCATTGAATCAGGCCAGCAGAGCCGAGTGGCCAGGGAATGTCCCCATCAGCTCTTCTCCATCACTCTCATCCCCCAGAGCTGTTCCAGGGCCATGGTCTTGGCCCACGTGCCTGGCCCAGCTCTTCTCCTGCAGGTTTGCCACATCACCAGCTCCTATCCCCACAGCCCATCAGTGTGGCCTGGCTGTGGTATGGCTGGGAGGTGACAAAGAGGCATGGGATGGGCACACAGCCTTGGGGCACAGAGAGCCCAGGCACGAAGCCATGTGGTGGGAAGAGGGTTCTCCTGCCCCCTGGGAAAGGCAGCCACGTTGGTATGAACCCAGCTGGCAGTGCAGAGTGGATGGCGGTGTCTGTTCTGTGCAGGGCGAGACACGCCAGGCACAACTGGCAGTACAGGATATTCCCATCAGGGCAGTGGATGCAGCCCATGGTCAGGAGACACATCCTCCTGAAAGGGGGGGAGAGAAGAGGAGTCAGTTCACCCGCATCAACCTAATTGTCACGGTGCTGCCTTGGCCATGAGGGATCACTCCTGTGTGTGGTGGGGTGACCTTGCTCAAAAGCAAATTCCCCCGACACTCACAGTCATGCTCAGCATGCCCCAGCCTACCCCAAGGGGGAACCTTGGGGCCCTCCCCTAAACCTCAGTGCAGCCCCATTGGCTGCCAGGGCCATTAGAACCAGCAGAGCTGCCCAGGCAGAGCCAGCCTGAGACTTCTGCAGCCTCATCTCCCACAGCCTCTTCCTCCTGCTGCTGCACCCACTGCTGCACACTCTGGGCCTCACTGCTGGCACCATGCAGCCCCCTCGCTGCTGCCTCCTCCTCGTCCTTCTCTACCTCTTCCTCCTCTCTGGGACATGGGCAGCTCTGGAGGGTAAGTGGGAGCCTTGCCTCATCCACAGCTGCTCCCATGCCCCCGTGGGACTCCATGGGCAAAAGGCTTCCTGCTCCCCACCCACTATTGGCTCCTGCTTCCTCACCCTTCTTTGTCCCCTGGCTCCACACCTCCTCCTCGGCAGGGATGCAGCCACCTGAGGTGGGTGCAGGGGGTGGGAGCCAGGGCTGCCAAGGATGAAGGGGGCCTAGGGGGGGCCCACAGATCTCTGCAACCTCTGCAACCTGTCCCTCAGCCCCTCCACTTTCCCTGTCCCTCTCCTCCCTGCCAACCCCTGTCTCATCTAGGGACCTTCACTATCCGGCTGCTTCACACCTCTACCTTCCAAAACACCTCCTTTGTGGACACGGAGGGGCTGGGCCTGCTGGAGGACATCGAACTCGGTTCTCTTGATAAGCACACCTGGTCCATCCACTTCTGCCAGCCCTGGGTGCGTCCAGCCCTGCCCCACAGTGAGTGGGACAACATTGACAACATATTCAGGATCTATTTGCATTCGTGCATCCGCGTGATCAATGAAGGGGCCATACAGAAGGATGTGCCCTGTGAGTATCCACTCTTCACTGCGTCCCCTCTCTAAACAGCAGCTGGGGAGTGAGGAAGGATCTGGCAAGTGCTGGCACTGATCATGCCTGCAGGAAGGCAATCCCAGCCCCTCATGCAACCTCTCTCCCCTCTTGGCCCCTCCAGACCCCTTTGTGGCTCAGAGCATGGCAGGCTGCAAGCTCTACCCCAACAGGACCTCTCAGGTCTTCTTCTATTTGGGCTACAATGGGCAGGACTTCCTCAGCTGGGATGCAGACAATGCCACCTGGACCCTCTCCCAGGACACCGACCTGGCACGGTACGCCAGGGCTGTCCTCCAGAACAACACCATCCTCGGTGAGGCGGTGAAGGGCATCTTCAAAGATACCTGCATCAATGCCGTGGAGATGTTCCTGAGTTACGGGAGGGCAGCTCTGGAGAGACAAGGTGAGACCACCCTGACCCTGCCACAGCCACCCCAAAGCCCTGGGGCCAAGCCGTGCCCAACCAGGGCTTCCCCCACCCCTTTGCTCCCACCCCCCAGAGCTGCCCGTGGCCACGGTCTTTGC
>NW_020937606.1:0-768 GCF_003984885.1 Neopelma chrysocephalum
CACCCGCAGCCTCCTCGTCCCCTGGGGTAGGTGCCACCCGTGGGGACGGCAAGGGGCACCCGAGCCGCCCGCCCGGTGGGATGGAGCAAAGCCCGGGAAGTTCATGGCAGCCCCTCCTTATATTCCCCAGGGAACTCAGAGGTGGTGCTGATCACAGGGCTCGTGGTCGGGCTGCTGGGAGCCGTGGCTGTTGCTGCCTTGCTGGTGCTTTGGGTGTGGAGACGCAGGTGAGTCTCCTCCTGCCCCACACAGCAGCAGAGGGAGAGGAGGGGAGGGGATGCCCCAGGGCATTTCTGCACTGGGCAGCGGAGCTCCGGCTTCAGCCCTGCCAGCTGCTGTCTGCACCCCTACAGGGTCTCTGCCGTGGAGCATCCGGGAGCTGTCCCCCTCTCCTTTTGGAAAGCACCAGCAGATGGAGGAATCAGAGTCCAGGAACTCCATCCTGAGCAAAGAAGCTTAGCCCAGAAGGGAGCCAACCGTCCCCGTTCCCTCTTGTCACCTGTCAGCCAACAGGGACAAGAATTACCTTTTTCTGCTTCAAGATTGCAAGACTAACTCGACTCAGAGATGCAGGGGAGAAACCTGGGTGGCTTCTGACTCACTTGAATTTGCTAAGCAGACACAGACGCAGGTCTGAGACCTCCTCACTTTTTACACCTCTTGTGGCACTGGCTGATGCACCCACTGAGGCTCTAGGGCACCTAAATGCCCAGAGGCAATTTCTCCCAGTTCTGGTACAATAACACTTTTATCAGTAGGTGGAAAGCT
>NW_020937607.1:0-3350 GCF_003984885.1 Neopelma chrysocephalum
CAGTTCTGCCTTCACTCCCAACATGGGCACTGCCCAGGAAAGGGGAGGAGAAACTACATGTTGAGGGGAGGAGCTGGGGAGGAGCAGCGGATCAGGGACATTTTGGGGGGTGAGGCTGGCTCACCATTGTCCCTCCCTTGTACCATTGGACACTGGTGCAGAATCCTGTCCCCCTCCCCAAGAGTCCCCTGTGCATGGGAACAGGAACGGTGGGAGCCATTCCCCTGCTCTGTCCCCGTTGGCACCAAAGTTGGTAGAAAGGAAAGGGGAGTGCCAGACCCATCCCTGGGCCCTGTCCTGGGGGCATTTAGGTCAGAGTTGGGGCTCCCCAGCAGCGCCCCACAGCTTGGGGTTAGTCAGGAACTGTTTGTCACCTCCTCCCTGGGAGCCCCATCCCCAGGGTTAGGCAGGTGGTGCAGGAACAGCCTGAGCTGGAGGTGCCAGAGGGGGGGACACAAAGCATCCCTTCTTGCCATGTGGGGGCTGGGAGGACAGCAACCAGTCAGGGCTGAAATCCAAAAGCCACCGTCCCCTCCACTGGAGCTGATGCACCCCACAAGAACTGGGATAGGACAAGGTGCCATTGGTGGGGAGGGGGAGCCAGGGGGACCCTTGAACATCTGCTTTCTCCTAGCGATGTTTCCTGAGACTCTCTTTCCTCCTGGCTGGGCTTTTTCCAGGCCCAGTTTGTCACAGCACTTCATGCTCGAGACATTATTTCAGCTCTCATCTCTCCCACACGTCCCCAGCCCTAACCCCAGCACATTTGTTCCGCATGTTCCACATGGTTTGTGGAGAGCTGCCGCAGTGACTGCTGGGCTGGGCTGAAGCGTGGGACCCCAAGGTTCTTCCTCTTCCTGCAGTTGCTGCTGCTGCTTCCTCATCCCTGCCACCTGCACCATGCAGCCCCCTCACCTCCTCCTCTTTCTTCCCCTCCTCCTCCCCGGGATGTGGGCAGACCCAGAAGGTAAGTGGGAGCCCTGGCTCACCCAAACCACTCTCACCCCTGCTGTCAGAGGACCCTACAGGTTCCTCAGGGGAGGCCACTGTCCCCTGCATGGGGGGGATGATCCCCAGCATTAAAGGGCTGCCCCCCACGATGCAGGACCCAAAGGTGCTTTGTCCCTGCCCACCCTCTCTGTTCTTGCCCCCAGCTCTGGACTTCTACCCCACTGGCTTGACACAGGCCCTTGAGCACACAAGCAGGAGACCAGGGTCCCTAGCCAGGCTTTGGGTGTTGAGGTTCCCCCCACGATGTCTTCCCCCTGCAGGGAGCCCATGAGTGCCAAGGGGGAATCAGCCCCACGTGCTGACTTGGGTCTCTTCCAGCAGCCCCTTGTTTTTGTAGAGCTGCACCTGCAAGAGGGTGTTTCAGGCACTGCTGTTGTACGAGCATTTTACCACAAACAACCCCGTGAGACCTTGTGCTTCTGGGGTGGGAAGCATCACACAGGGGAAGGCAGGATTGATCTCTGAGATGGGCTGCACTGCTCTCCTGTCAGGGAGCCCCCAAACCTGGATAAAATGCTCTTTTCCATCCTCCATGTCCTCTGCACCAGGTACAGGTCTCTGGCAGATACAGGTCCTGGCACAGGTGTTCTTCTGGGGGGAGCATCACCCCAAACAAGCAGTGAGGTGCCCCCTCATCTGCTCTACACAGTCAGACAGCAGCACTGGGCAGGAGGGAGGCAGGGAGGGGAGGGGACAAAATGCCTGAAATCCTGTGCAGGAGAGACACAATTCGTTGCAAGTAAAGTAGAGAAGGAAAAGGAGCAGCAAAGGCAGAGGAAGTTCAGCCAGGAAAGCTACCCTGAGCAGGCTGAAGAGCACAGAATCATAGAACCATGGAATGGTTTGGGGTGGGAGGGACCTTTAAAGACCATCCAGTCCAACCCCACCTGCCATGGGAAGGGACATCTTCCATTAGACCAGGTTGCTCAGAGTTCCATCCAACGTGCTCTTGAATGTTTCCAGGGATGGGGCATCCATCCCATCTCTGGGCAATCTGCGTCAGTGTCTCACCAGCCTCACAGTAAAAAATTTCTTCCTTGTATCTAGTCTGAATCCCTTGTTTCTCCCCTAGCCCCTCCACTCATCTCCTTCTTACACCCCTTCTCATCCCCATCCTCCTTTCCAGCAGAGCCCCAGGTTCTCCAGTACCTCCTGACCGGCCTCTTTGCTGACATGACCTCTGCTGAGGTGTCAGCGATGGCAGTCCTGGGGGATGTGCCCATCTTTGCACTGGATCCTGCCAACTGGAGCATCCATTTCCACTGGCCCTGGGTCAGCCAGGCTGCGGCCGAGGGTGACACCAAGAAGCTGATGTCCCAAAGTCAAATTGCTCTGCGCAATGTGGTCCGATATGTGCATGACAAAGTCCAGCAGACAGAAATGGACTGTGAGTATGGGAACAACTCCAGTCAGAGCCCTGGCACCTCTCCCCAGGTTCAGGCTGCGCCCTCCTCCACCGGGGTGGCATCTGGGGGGTTTCATAGGGTGCAACAGCTCCTGAAAGTGTAACGCTGCAGCTGCTGGGGCATATGACTCGCAGGACTGGGGAAGGCAGCAGACCTGAAACCCCTTGGGGCTTCTGCCATCTGGCACAGGAAACCCCTCTGCACACCAGGGAGTTGCCACAAAATTTACTGGGGCTGCAGGACTCACATAGCAAAGATCATGAAAGAGAAAATTGGGGGCAAATATTTTGGGGGACAGTATTCTTTTTAAACAAGCACCCCCACGCTAACTGGCCTGGTATTCACTCCATCCTTCCAAGGGGCCTGAGGGTTTGCAAGGTCTCTGGGGTTTCCTGAAGCATGGCCCCGTGCCCTGCTGCCCATTGCACCCTGCTGCCCATCGCACCCTTCCACGTGCCCTCAGTCACGTCCCGCCTCGTGCCACCCATGTGCCACACACTCATGGGACCTCTCCGCTGGCTTTGCCCTTGGCAGACCCTCTGGTGGTCCAAATCCGTGCGGGCTGTGAGCTGTACCCCAACACATCCAGCTGGGGCTTCCTGCGTGTCGGGGAGGGTGGCAAAGACCTTGTAGCTTTTGAGGTGGATGAAGAGCGCTGGGAGATGCAGCAGCCATCCCAGCTGGCAGAGCAGGTCAGCAGGGACCTAAACAGAAAGACGTCCATCAAAGTGCTCCTGGAGCACCTCCTGTCCTTCATCTGCCAGAGCCAAATCCGCACTCTGAACAAGTATGGGAGGGCCACTCTGGAGAGACAAGGTGAGACCACCCTGACCCTGCCACGGCCACCTCAAAGCCCTGGGGCCAAGCCGTGCCCAACCAGGGCTTCCCCCTTTGCTCCCACCCCCCAGAGCTGCCCGTGGCCACGGTCTTTGC
>NW_020937608.1:0-326 GCF_003984885.1 Neopelma chrysocephalum
CCCCTTTGCTCCCACCCCCCAGAGCTGCCCGTGGCCACGGTCTTTGCCCGCACGCCCAGCCCACAACAGCTGCTGCTGGTTTGCCACGTCACCGCCTTCTACCCCCGGCCCATCAGTGTGGCCTGGCTGAGGGATGGCCAGGAGGTGCCCCCGGGCCCGGAGCTCAACACCAGCCCCATCCTGCCCAACGCTGACCTCACCTACCAGCTCCGCAGCGTCCTGGCCGTGGCCCCCCGGGACGGGCACAGCTACGCCTGCCGCGTGCGCCACCGCAGCCTGGGCACCCGCAGCCTCCTCGTCCCCTGGGGTAGGTGCCACCCGTGGGG
>NW_020937609.1:0-772 GCF_003984885.1 Neopelma chrysocephalum
CCTGGGAATGGGTCCTGCCAGCCTTTGGAATGGCAGCCCTGGGAATGGGTTCTACCAGTCCTGGGAAGGGCCCTGCCAGGCCCTGGCAGTGGGTCCCACTGGTGACTCCCAGCCCTTGTGCTGCCCTCCCTCAACCCCCAACCCAGCGTCAGGCCCGGGTGCAGGCCAGGCAGTGCCCCCCCATCCCCATACGGCCCAGTATGGCCCAGTATGGCCCAGTATGGCCCAGCCCCCGCCGTACCCATGCAGTTGTTCCCTCCGTTGACCTGCATGTACTCGGGGGGGCACACGCAGGTGTAGTTGCCCAGGGTGTTGTAGCAGGTGCCAGGGCCGCAGATCCCGATGTGGGCAGAGCACTCGTCGATATCTGCCAAAAACAGGGCGAGAGGGGGGTCAAACCAGCGGGCACGGGGGGAGAGGGCACGACACGGGGTCGGGGCAGGCTGGGCACCAGCCCAGAGAATGGATTTTCCCTGATTTTGGGGCCTGGGTACCTTCGCAGATCCGCGTGTCCTCGTTGAGGTAGTACCCGAGGGGACACTCGCACTGGAAGCTGCCGAAGGTGTTGACGCAGTTGCCGCCCTGGCACAGCCCTGGCAGCTCCTGGCACTCGTCGATGTCTGGGGAGGGAGAGCAGAGGGAGGTGTTGGGTTGCCTGGCACCCCAGAGGGTCCATCCCAACACCTCCCGGAGCAGGAGAGCATCCCAGGAGAGCACATCCAAACTGTGCCCAGTTCTGGAAGGATATTGAGGTCCTGGAGCAGGTCCAGAG
>NW_020937610.1:0-1076 GCF_003984885.1 Neopelma chrysocephalum
GGGAAAGGGGAAAGGAAGGATTATTTACTCACCAATGGGCTTCCCCGTGTGGATGTCGATGATAAATCCAGGGGCTTGGTTCCCACACAGGATCTGGTACTCGGCTGGAACGGGAACCCCGAGGTCAGGGCTGTGCCCAGTGGGCACAGAGGGCCCAGCCAGGGCTGGATTTGGGGGTGTACCAGGCAGGAGGGGCTCAGCACAGAGTCCCAGGGTAACCCAGACAGGGTTACCCCTTGTCCCCCTCCTCTTGGCAGTGGCTGTGCCTTAAAATCCACGTTATCTAAGCTTTAGTCCAGCTTGTTGGCACCTTTACCTTGCCAGTGCCTTGGGACAAGGTTTCTAAAACTGTTGTTGAACATTCTTTGTTCAGGATCACAACAGACAGGGATTTTAATGAGAAAAGGGGGTTTTTCTCTGCCTGTGAAAGAGCCACAACCTCTGACAAGAACCAGGCAAAGCTCTTCAGGAGCCTTGAAACCATTCCAGAAGGGATGATACTATGCCAAAGACCAAGGAATAAGAAGATAGAAGGGTGTTTTAAACCTCTGAGTGAAATTTGGGAGTTGTGTCAGGGAGGGGCAGTTTTGGAAGTGGGTGTAACAGCTGAGGTGATGTTCAAATATTGCAATTAAATGACAATATAAAGCATAAAGTATTAAAAAAATATTATAATTAGATGATAGTATAAAGTTCTAACCCTGATATAGCTCAGGATGCACACTTTGGAAAACATTCCTGTGCATCCAGCATGGAATAAACGAGTGCTTTTTGCTTCAAAAAGAGTTTTAGAGCGTTATTTTCTGGCTTTTGGGCATCAGAATCCCTGGAAAAGCGAGGGGACAGCAGGGAATGAGGTGACTTACGGCTGGCAGGGGTGGGACAGGGCTCACAGGGCTTGTTCCAGGCCTTGCCAATGTTGTAGGAGCAGCAGCACATCTTCTTGGTCATGTTGAAGGAGAGCTCGTTCTCACACGTGTCGTTGTAGTTGCGGTAGCACACGCTCTTCCTCATGTCTGCAGAGGCAGCACAGGCAGCATTCCCAGCCTGGCATGGGCACTGCCAGCCCTGGGAAT
>NW_020937611.1:0-607 GCF_003984885.1 Neopelma chrysocephalum
TTAAGGTGGGACTGGATGTGGCATCAGTGCCATGGGCTGGGAACCACAGTGGGGTTGGATCAAGGGTTGGATTGATGATCTCAGAGGTCCCTTCCAACCCAGCTGATTCCATGATTCTATGATCACGGAGCACAACTCCTGGCCCTGCACAGGACACCCCAAAGATGTGAGAACACACAGGCTCTGCCCGGCAGCCCTCGCCCCGGTGGGTGCCACCTTTGGGTGCCCCCGTTACCTTCGCAGATGAGCAGGATGTTGTTGTAGCTGAAGCCGATGGGACACTCGCAGCGGAAGCTCCCGATCTGGTTGATGCAGACGCCGTTGGTGCAGATGGCCGGGATCTCACTGCACTCATCAATATCTGCACACACAAACACACACACAGAGCCCCTCCTGAGCATCCCAGCTGGAAAACCCCTTCCCCGCGCTGGGAAAATGCTGCCCCAGCTGTAATGGTTTGATTTAGGCCTTTCCCTGGCAACCAGCTCAAAACCAAGGCAGTACCTATGTCCTTCCCAGTATTCCATCCTATTTCTTTACGTGAGCAAACACATAAATAAGGGTTGGTCTCTTTTCCCAGGCAACTCTCAGCAAGACAAGAGGGCTC
>NW_020937612.1:0-1435 GCF_003984885.1 Neopelma chrysocephalum
TTAAGGTGGGACTGGATGTGGCATCAGTGCCATGGGCTGGGAACCACGGCGGGGTTGGATCAAGGGTTGGATTGATGATCTCAGAGGTCCCTTCCAACCCGGCTGATTCCATGATTCTATGATCACGGAGCACAACTCCTGGCCCTGCACAGGACACCCCAAAGTTGTGAGAACACACAGGCTCTGTCCAGCAGCCCTCGCCCTGGTGGGTGCCACCTTTGGGTGCCCCCGTTACCTTCACAGATGAGCAGGATGTTGTTGTAGCTGAAGCCGATGGGACACTCGCAGCGGAAGCTCCCGATCTGGTTGATGCAGACGCCGTTGGTGCAGATGGCCGGGATCTCACTGCACTCATCAATATCTGCACACACAAACACACACACAGAGCCCTTCCCTGAGCATCCCAGCCCGGAAAACCCCTTCCCCGCGCTGGGAAAATGCTGCCCCAGCTGTAATGGTTTGATTTAGGCCTTTCCCTGGCAACCAGCTCGAAATCAAGGCAGTGCCTATGTCCTTCCCAATATTCCATCCTATTTCTTTACGTGAGCAAACACATAAATAAGGGTTGGTCTCTTTTCCGAGGCAACTCTCAGCAAGACAAGAGGGCTCAGGGTCTTCAGCTGTGCCAGGGGAGGTTTAGGTTGGATATTAGGAAGGATTTCTTTCAGAGAGGGTGATCAGCCATTGGAATGGGCTGCCCAGGGAAGTGGTGGATTCCCCATCCCTGGAGGTTTTTAAGGTGAGACTGGATGTGGCATCAGTGCCATGGGCTGGGAACCACAGTGGGGTTGGATCAAGGGTTGGATTGATGATCTCAGAGGTCACTTCCAACCCAGCTGATTCTGTGATTCTGTGAAGGGGAGAGGAGGTTGAGCTCTTCTCTTCCAGTGGGCTTGGAGAAAGCAGCCTCCCTATGGCTCTGCCCTAGTTAGAACAGCTGGGACCAGTTCATCACTGCATGGGTGTAACCCTAAACTGGGTATTCTAGAGCCTTCCATGCCATTGCCCAGGAACTGTTATCAATAGACCATTTACACCCTCTGCCCAGAGCAGTCCCAACTCCTCAGGCTGTAAACTGGGTGTTCAGAGGCCTGTGAGATGGGAGGGTGCTCCTGCCCTCACACCCAGGGTGGAACTCCCTGCCTGAACTGGAGGATATATAATCTTGGAGTCTTGGGACTTTTTTAACCACTTGTGGGATCCAGAGAAGGACTGTGACCACCACTCTCAACCAGACTGAGACCACCACTCTCGACAGGGATATCCTCTGGGAAGGGAAGGTTTGGGAAGGTTTGAGAAGAGAAGGTTTGGGAAGGTGTGGGAAGGTGTGGGAAGGTGTGGGAAGGGAAGGGAAAGGGAAAGGGAAAGGGAAAGGGGAAAGGGGAAAGGGGAAAGGGGAAAGGAAGGATTATTTACTCACCAATGGGCTTCCCCG
>NW_020937613.1:0-785 GCF_003984885.1 Neopelma chrysocephalum
TAGGTTGGACATTAGGAAGAATTTCTTTCCAGAGAGGGTGATCAGCCATTGGAATGGGCTGCCCAGGGAAGTGGTGGATTCTCCATCCCTGGAGGTGTTTAAGGACAGACTGGATGTGGCATCAGTGCCATGGGCTGGGAACCACGGCGGGGTTGGATCAAGGGTTGGATTGATGATCTCGGAGGTCCCTTCCAACCCAGCTGATTCTGTGATTCTATGAAGGAGAGAGGAGGTTGAGCTCTTCTCTTCCAGTGGGCTTGGAGAAAGCAGCCTCCCTGTGGCTCTGCCCTAGTTAGAACAGCTGGGACCAGTTCATCACTGCATGGGTGTAACCCTGAACTGGGTATTCTAGAGCCTTCCATGCCATTGCCCAGGAACTGTTCTCAACAGACCATTTACACCCTCTGCCCAGAGCAGCCCCAACTCCTCAGGCTGTAAACTGGGTGTTCAGAGGCCTGTGAGATAGGAGGGTGCTCCTGCCCTCACACCCAGTGTGGAACTCCCCACCTTGAGGGAGGGACTGGGCATTCCTGCCTGAACTGGAGGAGAGATAATCTTGGAGTCTTGGGACTTTTTTAACCACTCGTGGGATCCAGAGAAGGACTGTGACCACCACTCTCAACCAGACTGAGACCACCACTCTCGACAGGGATATCCTCTGGGAAGGGAAGGTTTGGGAAGGTTTGAGAAGAGAAGGTGTGGGAAGGTGTGGGAAGGTGTGGGAAGGGAAGGGAAGGGAAGGGAAAGGGAAAGGGAAAGGGAAAGGGAAAGGGAAAGGGAAAGGG
>NW_020937614.1:0-872 GCF_003984885.1 Neopelma chrysocephalum
CTGGTCTGGCTGTGGATGGCTCTGGGGTGCTCATGTCCAGTGGGGTGGACGTCTCTGTTAGGGAGGTCATTAGTGCAATGGCATTGGATATTGCAAAGGACAAGACAGGCAGAGCTGGAGGACTAATGACATAAGGGAGTGTGGAGCTCTGTCCTGCCCTTCTCCCATCCAGACATCAGCATGACTTGTCCCCAGTTCTGCCCCATCCTCCCCAAAGATCAATCCCACAATCCTGCTCTTTGTCACCTCACCAGGAAGTGTGGAGAGCCTGCTGTGCCCCGGCTGTGGGCAACAACAGGACTTCTGCATGACATGGGCTTCAGCCCCAGGCAGCAGAAGACCCCAACCTCGCCTCTCTGCTCTGGATCTCCCAAGGGAGGGCAGTACGGCTGCTCCCAGCAGACACATCCACAACCCAGTCAGAGTGATGGCAAAAAATGCTGTGGTCTCTGCCGCCCACCCACCTGCACAGATGACACTGGCATCCTCCACGTGCCCACAGTTGTGCACTCCCCAGCCGTTGTGCCTGCACATCTGCAGGGAGGGCTCGTCCCCACGGCACTGCACGTCGTCCAGGAAGATGCGGCCGGAGCCCGGGCCAAAGTGGGCAGTGCGTGGGGCACCCAGGGCCTCCCCACAGCCCAGCTGCCGACACACCACCTGGGCATCCCGCAGGTCCCACTGGTCATCACACACCGTGCCCCACGTGCTGCCGTCGTACAGCTCCACGCGGCCCTCGCAGCCGTTCCTGCCGCCCCACAGACGCAGCCTGGAACCTGACACGGGATACAAGGCACCAGGTCACAGCCCCACCAGCCCAGCACTCTCCTGTCCCCAGATATGCTCTTTACAGCAGGGAGCCTGCAGGTTCC
>NW_020937615.1:0-916 GCF_003984885.1 Neopelma chrysocephalum
CACAGGCCATGGGTGAGGGTCACTCCAGCCCGGCATCCACAGTCCCCACCTCCCCAGTTGTGTTGGTGATTTTGCTGTGGAGACCCTGAATTGGGGTGGCACAGGCTCAAGGGGACCCGGGGTGAGCAGGGATGCAGCAAAGACCACCGGGTGTGCACACGGCAGATTTGCCCTGTCCAGGGACCTGCTGCTGGGGGCCTGAAGGACCTGCCAGAGGGTAGAGGTCATCAAGACACTGGGTCATTTGCAGAAAAGCCTTTTGCAACCCTTGAGATTGATTCATTCCCTGAGGGGGACAACTCATGCACCCTGCAGATGTCAGGGGCAGAGAGGACCTGCAGTCATGCACTGAGCAGGATCAGCCAAGGACAAAGCCCCTATTCCCCTCATATGTCAGACTGCAAAGCACCACCTAAACTGGCTGAGCAGGAATTACCTGTTGTTTGTGGCCATTGAGCAGGAAGGGTTGAGCGGGTGGCTGCAAGAAAGAAGAGGCAATGAATGAAAGGGCAGAGAATGCAGCTGGCTTGTGGTAGTGGATTGACATGGACATGGACATGGACATGAACATAAAGAACTAGGTTGGAAAACTAAATAGGGAAGAAAGCATGGGTCCTGCCTTTCCTCCAACCCAGACACCAGCCTGCTGTGTCTCCAGTCCTGCCCCATCCTCCCCAAAGATCAATCCCACAATCCTGCTCTTTGCCCCCTCACTCAGCACCTACACCAGGAAGTGTGGAGAGCCTGCTGTGCCCAGGCTGTGGACCACAACAGGGCTTTTGTATGACATGGGCTACCACTCCCAGGCAGCAGAAGACCCCAACCTCACCTCCCTGCCCTGGCTCTCCCAAGGGAGGTCAGCATGGTTGATCCTAGAGGACAGATCCGAAACCCACTCAGAATGATTACAAAAAAT
>NW_020937616.1:0-2232 GCF_003984885.1 Neopelma chrysocephalum
GTTTCACGCACACCATTCAATTTCCACAAATGTCTTTAAATTTACACTAATACTTATTTTGCAAACAAAAGCAATAAATAAGCTTGTCTGTTGAGAAACACCAGCTGAGGACTTACTGGTGTTGTGATCTGCTGGGATGGAGGAGTAGTGAGCCTGAAAGCCTCTGAAGGAGTATCCAGAGTCACTATGAAAGCAAACGGTCATCATGTTCGAAGAGGACACATATGTGGGGAAGGAACCAGAGCAAAGTCTCCCAAGAAGTGGGGAAGAGTGTCGAGGCCCGTCATAGACTTCAATGTAGTCGTGCTGGCATGAGCTGCTTTGCATCCTGGTGAATAAACACGAGCACCTTGTTAAATCCATTCCAGAAACTCTGATTTCACTGCCTAACATGGGATAAAATCCTTCAGGAGAGGTTTCATTTGGTTTGTATGTAGCTGTAGCAGAAAATTGTGAGCAAAAAATACCACAGCAATCTAGATTTTGATCTGGTCTTCCAACTGCCAGATGTTATTGAAAGTATCTTTAAAATTGGTAAGGTTACCTGTTTTAGATAAGTTTTCAAACCTCTCAAGTAAGTTCTGGCTTTGCTATTTGTGCAGTGTTTTACTTACGCAATATCTCTGAATGTGAGTGTAACACGGAAATTGCTCTCGACTTGGATTTGCCACTCGCAGTCAGCGTTGTTGGGATAACTTCCAGGGTAGTGGGGACTCTGCAGCACCCCAGAGGAATCTGAGATTGAGCCACCACAAAAATCAGGTGCTGCAGAAAGAAATGGAAGAGGATTTACTTACAGTAACATCTGCAAAAGTGCTTTTGAGCTGCACATCTCATCTGTAGCTGTGGAAAAGCAGGTCCCCTGCTGACTGTGGGTGATATTCTGTGTGAGCCAAATCAAAACCAATATTTGTTTTTTGCTTTAGCTTTACTTTCGTGTTGGATTTGGAATTCCCTGTCACATCTGCGGTGTCATACTACCCTCTTCAGGATGGGCTGGAAACATCTTGATGCTTTCTGCTCTGGTCTGTTCTCCTTTTTACAGTCAAGGTCTGATTCTGGGAGGTGTCATGGCAGTCTAAATGGAAGTACCTTCCTCAACAAACACCCTCTCCTCAGTTATTCTGCTGCTTCTCTTTATTCCCCTAAGGACTTTAGAGGGTAAATAAGTTGCAAGTCTTCTAGGAAACTCCATAATTTTATGGTCTTAGACTGAAATAAGCACTCCAGGCTGCTGGGGAAAGTCTTAAATATAACTCATTTCTCCTATAAACATAGCTGCAAAAAGCTTTTGTGTTCCTGCCAGCATGAATTACATAATTCTTGTTAAACACACAGATAATCCTAAAAGCTCTTCTGTAGGGAGGTGAACTTAAGCTTTGAACTTAAATGCTACAAGATGAGACATGTAGAGGTGACAATCCATTTCATAGTCCTGCACAGAGACACCCATCAGTACAATACATGCCTCCCTGCCTCAGGATATTGGGATTCACAGGCTATTCCAAGCTTGGGAGCATCAGCTGTACCCAGACAGTGACTCTTCCTCTGATCAAACTGGACAGGCTCTAGCAAAATTCACTTTCATATTATTTTCAACTGTGAATGGTCAAGCTCTAAGTCTAAAATCTGCTTTCTAAGGCAAAAAAAAGACCATAACAGCTCTAGCAAGCAGAATTGCCTTAGATTGCACATTGCCATACTTGAACACTATTCTCCCAATGCTGATGAATGCAGTTAGAAATTGGAGATTTAGACAGTATTTCCTAGGCCTTGACCCAGCTGAATTGCCCAGCAAGGAAATGGCTGGACACAGCCAATCAGCAAGGTTGCAAAATAAGCATCATTGAAAGGGAAGGGGACATCACAGCCTGTCTAGGAATCATCACACAAGTTTAAAGTGATACTGTCACAGAAGTAAAAGGAAAATAAAAAAGAAAATGTGCTAAAGGGAGACAGCCCACAAATTAGAAAGGTGAGAAGAGACACAGAAGAGCAATACCTGATGGAGGTGGTGTGGTGGCCGCAGGAGCTGTGGGTGGGAAGGAAGAAGAGACGCAAGTGAAATGTGTTGCTCATGAAAAGGTTCTGGGGCACACAGGGTGTCAGGATGGGGATCACAGGGAGGAGGGAATGGGGACACTGGGGGAGGCTATAAGCTCCACAGGAGACTCAGCTGCCTTCACTGCCCACCCACCTGCACAGATGACACTGGCATCCTCCACGTGCCCA
>NW_020937617.1:0-437 GCF_003984885.1 Neopelma chrysocephalum
ATGGATATGGATATGGATATGGATATGGATATGGATATGGATATGGACATGGACATGGACATGAAAAGCCAAGCTAGAGGACTAAAGGGGGAAGAGAGAATAGGTTCTGTCTTTCCTCCATCCAGGCACCAGCTGGATGTGTCCCCAGTCCTGCCCCATCCTTCCCAAAGATCAATCCCACAATCCTGCTCTCTCCCCATGTACCAAGAACCTACACCAGGAAGTGTGCAGATCTTGCTGTGTCCTCTGTGGGAAACAAGAGGGCTTTTGTATGACATGGGCTTCAGCCCCAGGCAGTAGAAGACCCCAACCTCGCCTCTCTGCCCTGGCTCTCCCAAGGGAGGTCAGCACGGCTGCTCCCAGCAGACACATCCAGAACCCACTTACAATGATGGTAAAAAATACCGTGGTCTCTGCCACCCACCCACCTGCACAGA
>NW_020937618.1:0-712 GCF_003984885.1 Neopelma chrysocephalum
CTCCTGTCCCCAGATATGCTCTTTACAGCAGGGAGCCTGCAGGTTCCCTGCAAGGCCAGGGATGGGTGTGGTGGGCAGAAATTCCCTGTGGAATATGTTGTCTTTGCTGAGGGATGGAGCTACAGGTACAACTAAGAATTTAGTGTCAATAGAAAGGCTCCAAGGAGAGCCAGCACATTTCAGGCATCCCAAAATAGTCCCTCTCCAAGCAGTCCCTCTCCTGTGACTCCTATCCTATTCTATGGAGGTCTTTCATTCAACTGAAATGACCACTGCGACTTGGTTCTTGCACTCAGCTGTCTGCTCCCTGGGCAGAAAGCCCATGTCCATGGAGATCTCTCCTGAATTTCAAACCATTTGATGCAGCATCTTTCTTGTCTCCAGTCACATCCCCAATCTCAGAGCATGTCCAGGAAATAGCTCTGATACAGGAACCAAAGAGGACAAGGCAGAATGATCCCTGATCACAGTGCCCCTGGTTGCAGTGAGAAGGAATCCCTCTTTGAACAGTTTGCCTCACAATCAATGGCTACAGAGTTCCTGGACTCAAGCCTCAACAGCCCATTTCCCAACTCTTCTCCATGCTCTGCTTTCATCATCCCTGTGGTCTGGGATGCCAGGAATGGCCTAAGTGGAGTGGCCCAAGTCTGGAAACTGCCTGCAAAGCAATCAGGTCTGGAAGGAAGATCAGGGGCACTAAGGAGACCAGGGA
>NW_020937619.1:0-2242 GCF_003984885.1 Neopelma chrysocephalum
GTTTCACGCACACCATTCAATTTCCACAAATGTCTTTAAATTTACACAAATACTTATTTTGCAAACAAAAGCAATAAATAAGCTTGTCTGTTGAGAAACACCAGCTGAGGACTTACTGGTGTTGTGATCTGCTGGGATGGAGGAGTAGTGAGCCTGAAAGCCTCTGAAGGAGTATCCAGAGTCACTATGAAAGCAAACGGTCATCATGTTCGAAGAGGACACGTATGTGGGGAAGGAACCAGAGCAAAGTCTCCCAAGAAGTGGGGAAGAGTGTCGAGGCCCATCATAGACTTCAATGTAGTCATGCTGGCACGAGCTGCTTTGCATCCTGGTGAATAAACATGAGCACCTTGTTAAATCCATTCCAGAAACTCTGATTTCACTGCCTAAAATGTGATAAAATCCTTCAGGAGAGGTTTCATTTGGTTTGTATGTAGCTGTAGCAGAAAATTGTGAGCAAAAAATACCACAGCAATCTAGATTTTGATCTGGTCTTCCAACTGCCAGATGTTATTGAAAGTATCTTTAAAATTGGTAAGGTTACCTGTTTTAGATAAGTTTTCAAACCTCTCAAGTAAGTTCTGGCTTTGCTATTTGTGCAGGGAATCAGTGTTTTACTTACGCAATATCTCTGAATGTGAGTGTAACACGGAAATTGCTCTCGACTTGGATTTGCCACTCGCAGTCAGCGTTGTTGGGATAACTTCCAGGGTAGTGGGGGCTCTGCAGCACCCCAGAGGAATCTGAGATTGAGCCACCACAAAAATCAGGTGCTGCAGAAAGAAATGAAAGAGAATTTACTTACAGTAACACCTGCAAAAGTGCTTTTGAGCTGCACATCTCATCTGTAGCTGTGGAAAAGTAGGTCCCCTGCTGACTGTGGGTGATATTCTGTGTGAGCCAAATCAAAACAAATATTTGTTTTTTGCTTTAGCTTTACTTTCATGTTGGATTTGGAATTCCCTGTCACATCTGTGGTGTCAGACTACCCTCTTCAGGATGGGCTGGAAACATCTTGATGCTTTCTGCTCTGGTCTGTTCTCCTTTTTACAGTCAAGGTCTGATTCTGGGAGGTGTCATGGCAGTCTAAATGGAAGTACCTTCCTCAACAAACACCCTCTCCTCAGTTATTCTGCTGCTTCTCTTTATTCCCCTAAGGACTTTAGAGGGTAAATAAGTTGCAAGTCTTCTAGGAAACTCCATAATTTTATGGTCTTAGACTGAAATAAGCACTCCAGGCTGCTGGAGAAAGTCTTAAATATAACTCATTTCTCCTATAAACATAGCTGCAAAAAGCTTTTGTGTTCCCGCCAGCATGAATTACATAATTCTTGTTAAACACACAGATAATCCTAAAAGCTCTTCTGTAGGGAGGTGAACACAAGCTTTGAACTTAAATGCTACAAGATGAGACATGTAGAGGTGACAATCCATTTTATAGTCCTGCACAGAGACACCCATCAGTACAATACATGCCTCCCTGCCTCAGGATTTTGGGATTCACAGGCTATTCCAAGCTTGGGAGCATCAGCTCTACCCAGACAGTGACTCTTCCTCTGATCAAACTGGACAGGCTCTAGCAAAATTCACTTTCATATTATTTTCAACTGTGAATGGTCAAGTTCTAAATCTAAAATCTGCTTTCTAAGGCAAAAAAAGACCATAACAGCTCTAGCAAGCAGAAGTGTCTCAGATTTTACATTGCCATAGTTGAACACCATTCTCCCAATGCTGATGAATGAAGTTAGAAATTGGAGATTTAGAAAGTATTTCCTAGGCCTTGACCCAGCTGAATTGCCCAGCAAGGAAATGGCTGGACACGGCCAATCAGCAAGGTTGCAAAATAAGCATCATTGAAAGGCAAGGGGATGTCACAGCCTGTCTGGGAATCGCTACACAAGTTTAAAGTGATACTGTCACAGAGGCAAAAGGAAAATAAAAAAGAAAATGTGCTAAAGGGAGACAGCCCACAAATTAGAAAGGTGAGAAGGGACACAGAAAAGCATTACCTGATGGAGGTGGTGTGGTGGCCGCAGGAGCTGTGGGTGGGAAGGAAGAAGAGACACAAGTGAAATGTGTTGATCATGAAAAGGTTCTGGGGCACACAGGGTGTCAGGATGGGGATCACAGGGAGGAGGGAATGGGGACACTGGGGGAGGCTATAAGCTCCACAGGAGACTCAGCTGCCTTCACTGCCCACCCACCTGCACAGACGACACTGGCATCCTCCACGTGCCCACAG
>NW_020937620.1:0-742 GCF_003984885.1 Neopelma chrysocephalum
CTCGCAGCCGTTCCTGCCGCCCCGCAGACGCAGGTTGGAACCTGACACGGGACACAAGGCACCAGGTCACAGCCCTGCCAGCCCAGCACCCTCCTGTCCCCAAATATGCTCTTACAGCAGGGAGCCTGCAGGTTCCCTGCATGGCCAGGGATGGGTGTGGTGGGCAGATATTCCCTGTGGAATATGTTGTCTTTGCTGAGGGATGGAGGGACAGGTACAACTTAGAATTTGGTGTCAATGGAAAGGCTCCAAGCAGAGCCAGCACATTTCAGGCATCCCAAAATAGTCCCTCTCCAAGCAGTCCCTGTCCTATGGCTCCTGTTATATCCTGTGGTGGTCTTTCATTCAACTGAAATGACCATGGCACCTTTGCCATCTGCATCCTGAGCAGGAGCCCTGAGCCCACAGTGACATATTTCGAATTGGAAGACATTTGATGTAACAGCTTTTGTTTTCCTTATTTCCACATTCCAAATCTCTGAACATATTCGGGAAATTGCTCTGCTATAGTCCCCATGCACGAGCTGGAGGGGCAAAGCAGAATGATTCCCCCAGTGCATTGCCCTTGGTTGCAGTGAGAGGAAATCCCTCTTTGAACAGTTTCCCTCACAATCAATAGCTACAGAGTTCCTGGACTCAAGCCTCAACAACCCGTTTCCCAGCTCTTCTCCGTGCTCTGCTTGCATCATCCCTGTGGTCTGGGATGCCAGGAATGGCCTAAGTGGAGTGGCCCATGTCTGGG
>NW_020937621.1:0-542 GCF_003984885.1 Neopelma chrysocephalum
CTGCTCTGGCAGACATTGTCACTGGGGTGGTCACCTCTGCTGGGGTGAACATGTCTGGTCTGACCGTGGATGGCTCTGTGGTGCTCATGTCCAGTGGGGTGGACGTCTCTGTTAGGGAGGTCATTAGTGCAATGGCATTGGACATGGCAAAGGACAAGACAGGCAGAGCTGGAGGACTAATGACATAAGGGAGTGTGGAGCTCTGGTCCTGCCCTTCTCCCATCCAGACATCAGCATGACTTGTCCCCAGTTCTGCTCCATCCTCCCCAAAGATCAATCCCACAATCCTCCTCTTTGTCACCTCACCAGGAAGTGTGGAGAGCCTGCTGTGCCCCGGCTGTGGGCAACAACTGGGCTTTTGCATGACATGGGCATCAGCCCCAGGCAGCAGAAGACCCCAACCTCACCTCTCTGCTCTGGATCTCCCAAGGGAGGGCAGCACGGCCGCTCCCAACAGACACATCCAGAACCCACTCACAATGATGGCAAAAAATGCCGTGGTCTCTGCCACCCACCCACCTGCACAGATGACACTGGCATCC
>NW_020937622.1:0-398 GCF_003984885.1 Neopelma chrysocephalum
CTCGCAGCCGTTCCTGCCGCCCCGCAGACGCAGGTTGGAACCTGACAGGGACACAGGCCATGGGTGAGGGTCACTCCAGCCCGGCATCCACAGCCCCCACCTCCCCAGCTGTCTTGGACATTATGGCCCAGTGACCTTGACCTGGTGTTGTTCAATCTCAAAGGGACCAGGGGTTGGCAGGGATGCAGCAAAGACCCCGTGGTGTGCAGATGGCAGACTTGCCCTGTCCAGGGATCTGCTGCTGGGGGCCTGAGGGGGCTGCCTGAGGGAGCTGACTGAGTGCAGTGGTCATCAATACATTTGGTCATCTGCAGAAAAGCCCTTTACATCCACTGAGTGTGGCCCATCTCGTAAAGGGGGAAACTTATACCCCCTGGAGATGTCAGGGTCAGAGGGGA
>NW_020937623.1:0-401 GCF_003984885.1 Neopelma chrysocephalum
GCCCTCGCAGCCGTTCCTGCCGCCCCACAGACGCAGGTTGGAACCTGCCGGGGACACAGGCCATGGGTGAGGGTCACTCCAGCCCGGCATCCACAGCCCCCACCTCCCCAGCTGTCTTGGACATTATGGCCCAGTGACCTTGACCTGGTGTTATTCAATCTCAAAGGGACCAGGGGTTGGCAGGGATGCAGCAAAGACCCCGGGGAGTGCAGATGGCAGACTTGCCCTGTCCAGGGATCTGCTGCTGGGGGCCTGAGGGGGCTGCCTGAGGGAGCTGACTGAGTGCAGTGGTCATCAATACATTTGGTCATCTGCAGAAAAGCCCTTTACATCCACTGAGTGTGGCCCATCTCCTAAAGGGGGAAACTTATACCCCCTGGAGATGTCAGGGTCAGAGGGGA
>NW_020937624.1:0-772 GCF_003984885.1 Neopelma chrysocephalum
GCTCCACGCGGCCCTCGCAGCCGTTCCTGCCGCCCCGCAGACGCAGGCTGGAACCTGACACGGGACACAAGGCACCAGGTCACAGCCCCACCAGCCCAGCACCCTCCTGTCCCCAGATATGCTCTTACAGCATGCAGGAGCCTGCAGGTTCACTGCAGGTTCCCTGCAAGGCCAGAGATGGGTGTGGTGGGCAGAAATTCCCTGTGGAATATGTTGTCTTTGCTGAGGGATGGAGGGACAGGTACAACTAAGAATTTGGTGTCAATGAAAAGGCTCCAAGCAGAGCCAGCACATTTCAGGTACCCCAAAATAGCCCATCTGCAAACAGTCCCTGTCCTACATCTCCTATCATGTCCCGTCGTGGTCTTTCATTCAGCTGAAATGACCACTGCAACTTGGTTCTTTCACTCAACTGTCTGCTCCCTGTACTGAATGTCCATGAAGATCTCTCCTGAATTTCAAACCATTTGATGCAGCATCTTTCTTGTCTCCAGTCACATCCCCAGTCTCAGAGCATGTCCAGGAAATAGCTCTGATACAGCTGATGCAGGAACCAAAGAGGACAAGGCAAAATGATTTCCCAATAGTGGTGCCCCTGGTTGCGGGGAGAGGAAATCCCTATTTAAACAGTTTCCTTCACAATCAATAGCTACAGAGTTCCTGGATTCAAGCCTCAACAGCCCATTTCCCAACTCTTCTCTATGCTCTGCTTTCATCATCCCTGCGGTCTGGGATGCCAGGAATGGCCTAAGTGGAGTGGCCCATGTCTGGG
>NW_020937625.1:0-799 GCF_003984885.1 Neopelma chrysocephalum
CTCGCAGCCGTTCCTGCCGCCCCACAGACGCAGGTTGGAACCTGACAGGGACACAAGGCACCAGGTCACAGCCCTGCCAGCCCAGCACTCTCCTGTCCCCAGATGGGCCACTAGAATAGGAAGCCTATTCGGTTGCTGCAAGGCCAGGGATGGGTCTGGTGGGTGAGAATTACCCATGGAATGTGGTGTCTGTCATGGGTGATGGGGTACAGATGCAAGGTAAAATTTAGTGTCAATGAAAGGCTCCAAGTAGAATCAGCAAATGTCATACAACCCAAAATAGTCCCTCTCCAAGCAGTCCCCGTCCTATGACTCCTATCACATCCTGTAGAGGTCTTCATTCAACTGAAATGACCATTGCAACTTGGCTGTTGCGCTCAGCTGTCTAATCCCTGGGCAGAAAGTCCATGTCCATGGAGATCTCTCCTGAATTTCAAAACATTTGATGCAGCATCTTTCTTATCTCCAGTCACATCCCCACTCCCAGTGCACGTCCAGGAAATAGCTCTGATACAGCTGATACAGGAACCAAAGAGGACAAGGCAGAATGATCCCTGATCACAGTGCCTCTGGTTGCAGTGAGAAGGAAATCTCTCTTTGAACAGTTTGCCTCACAATCAATGGCTACAGAGTTCCTGGACTCAAGCCTCAACAGCCCATTTCCCAGCTCTTCTCCGTGCTCTGCTTGCATCATCCCTGTGGTCTGGGATGCCAGGAATGGCTGGAGTGGCCCAAGTCTGGAAACTGCCTGAAATGCAATCAGGTCTGGAAGGAAGATCAGGGGCACTAAGGAGACCAG
>NW_020937626.1:0-343 GCF_003984885.1 Neopelma chrysocephalum
TAAAGGGGGAAACTTATACCCCCTGGAGATGTCAGGGTCAGAGGGGAGCAGTGGTCATGCACTGAGCAGAGTCGGACCAGCAGATCCTCTCTCTTCCCTTCTCTTTCCAGGCTGGGCTTGCTGTAAAACTGGTTATAAGCTGGGTGAGCAGGAATTACCTGTTGTGTGTGGCCATTGAACAGGAGGGGTTGGATGGGCGGCTGAAAGAAAGAAGAGGCAATGAATGAAAGGGCAGAGAATGCAGCTGGCTTGTGGTAGTGGATGGAATGGATATGGATATGGACATGGACATGGGCATGGATATGGATATGGATATGGATATGGATATGGATATGGATATGGA
>NW_020937627.1:0-948 GCF_003984885.1 Neopelma chrysocephalum
CGGGAGCATTTCCCAGCCTCTGAAGACGGGAATTTGGGGCAGGAATCAACAGCCTGGATATCTCCACACCCCCCCCCTTCCACTGACCTGGGTTTCTGAGGGGAATCTTTGGGCTCCTTTGAACCAAACCAGCCGCTGCTCTTACTCCTCTCGTCTCCCGCCGCCGCGGCCTGGACGAGGGGTCCCGCTTTCTCCCCCTGGCCTTTGCTCCCCGTCTCGCTCCGGTTGCCCCCGTGGTGGAAGAAGCCACCTTTCGGTTTCTTCTCTTCCTTCCTCGCCTCCTCGGGCTGTTTGTCCGAGGAGAAGCCCGCGGGCGCCGCGGCTTGGCCGGGCTTGTTCTCCAGGCGGCTGCTCTCCTCCATCCTGGCCCTGCCCAGGTGGTTGCTGAGGGTGACGGCCTTGGTGGAGACCTTGAGCTCTTCCTGCAGGGCTAAGCTGGGAGGAGACGGGATGAACCTCGGCTCGTCCCTCTGCTGAGGCCTCTCGAAGCCGCCGAGCCCCCAGGGCGCCTCGTGGGGGTCGGGGTGGAGCGGGGCGAAGCCGAACCCCTCGTCCTGCCTCCTGGGCACGGCGGGCACGGGCAGTGGGGCAGAGCCGGGCGGGACCAGCGCGGGGCTCTTCGGGGCTGGCTCGTCGCTGTAAACGTGGCTCCCGTTGATGCAGAGGGAAGAACGGGACACGGGGTCGTTCTTTGGCGTCAGGCTTTGGGTTGCTTTGGGCTCCAGGACCGGGCTGACCTGCGAGACGTCGTCGCTGAACGCTCTCTTGTGGGTCAGCTTGGGGGACGGCAGATAGTCTTTCACTGGGGGGGGAGATTGAGCACAAAACAGAGGTGAGGATGTGACAAGCAGTGTTTTATCTCCTACCTGCAAACACTAAAGAGAGCCTTGAAATCATCCCAGCTCCCGGGCTCCACTGGATTATAATTAAATTTGAAATGCAGAGCCC
>NW_020937628.1:0-1005 GCF_003984885.1 Neopelma chrysocephalum
CCCTTCGTGGAGAGGTTTCCCTCTGCAGGGTGAGGCTCAGGGTGTGGTCACAGCAGGTGTTTCTGTGGCCTTGAAATAAAGGATCATTATCCTTTAATTAGCTGAAAAGGCTTCCCTGGAAGCCAGTGTGGGATGTGGGATATCACGACATGTAATCACATTATTTTTATTAACCTCCCACCCCTTCTACGTGGTCTGGTCACTTTGATAACTTGAGATATTATTAATAGTCCCAAAGTAACTAATCCCAACCCTGCTCTTTCCTTTTCCCATCCCACCCAGCCTTCCCTTCTCCCAATTATGAATCTCTTAACTGTTCTCGCTTTGTGTGATGATTCATCCCCCCAAATCCTCAGCCCTGTCTTTGTGGCACACATAGGGTGATGTTTGTGCTGTTTCTGTGAGGAATTTATCACTTGTGTCCATCCCTGGAGCCCCCAGGAGCTGAGCTGGGAGTCCAGAGGGTTTTTTTTCTGACTGTTTTTAACCTGTTTCCTCCCTTTCCCTCAGGAAATGGGTTAAAAACAGCCAGAAAAAAAACCCTCTGGACTCCCAGCTCAGCTCCTGGGGGCTCCAGGGATGGACACAAGTGATAAATTCCTCACAGAAACAGCACAAACATCACCCTATGTGTGCCACAAAGACAGGGCTGAGGATTTGGGGGGATGAATCATCACACAAAGCGAGAACAGTTAAGAGATTCATAATTGGGAGAAGGGAAGGCTGGGTGGGATGGGAAAAGGAAAGAGCAGGGTTGGGATTAGTTACTTTGGGACTATTAATAATATCTCAAGTTATCAAAGTGACCAGACCACGTAGAAGGGGTGGGAGGTTAATAAAAATAATGTGATTACATGTCGTGATATCCCACATCCCACACTGGCTTCCAGGGAAGCCTTTTCAGCTAATTAAAGGATAATGATCCTTTATTTCAAGGCCACAGAAACACCTGCTGTGACCACACCCTGAGCCTCACCCTGCAGAGGGAAACCTCTCCACGAAGGG
>NW_020937629.1:0-949 GCF_003984885.1 Neopelma chrysocephalum
GGGCTCTGCATTTCAAATTTAATTATAATCCAGTGGAGCCCGGGAGCTGGGATGATTTCAAGGCTCTCTTTAGTGTTTGCAGGTAGGAGATAAAACGCTGCTTGTCACATCCTCACCTCTGTTTTGTGCTCAATCTCCCCCCCCCAGTGAAAGACTATCTGCCGTCCCCCAAGCTGACCCACAAGAGAGCGTTCAGCGACGATGTCTCGCAGGTCAGCCCGGTCCTGGAGCCCAAAGCAGCCCAAAGCCTGACGCCAAAGAACGACCCCGTGTCCCGTTCTTCCCTCTGCATCAACGGGAGCCACGTTTACAGCGACGAGCCGGCCCCGAAGAGCCCCGCGCTGGTCCCGCCCGGCTCTGCCCCGCTGCCCGTGCCCGCCGTGCCCAGGAGGCAGGACGAGGGGTTCGGCTTCACCCCGCTCCACCCCGACCCCCACGAGGCGCCCTGGGGGCTCGGCGGCTTCGAGAGGCCTCAGCAGAGGGACGAGCCGAGGTTCATCCCGTCTCCTCCCAGCTTAGCCCTGCAGGAAGAGCTCAAGGTCTCCACCAAGGCCGTCACCCTCAGCAACCACCTGGGCAGGGCCAGGATGGAGGAGAGCAGCCGCCTGGAGAACAAGCCCGGCCAAGCCGTGGCACCCGCGGGCTTCTCCTCGGACAAACAGCCCGAGGAGGCGAGGAAGGAAGAGAAGAAACCGAAAGGTGGCTTCTTCCACCACGGGGGCAACCGGAGCGAGGCGGGGAGCAAAGGCCAGGGGGAGAAAGCGGGAGCCTCCGTCCAGGCCGCGGCGGCGGGAGACGAGAGGAGTAAGAGCAGCGGCTGGTTTGGTTCAAAGGAGCCCAAAGATTCCCCTCAGAAACCCAGGTCAGTGGAAGGGGGGGGGTGTGGAGATATCCAGGCTGTTGATTCCTGCCCCAAATTCCCGTCTTCAGAGGCTGGGAAATGCTCCCG
>NW_020937630.1:0-339 GCF_003984885.1 Neopelma chrysocephalum
AACCAGCCAGGTGTGACAAGCCAGCAGAATCCAGTGCCTTCATCTCCCTCCCAACTGCCCTGAGGGTTGGACTTGAGGATCTTAAAGGTCTTTTCCAACCTTAACAATTCCATGATTCTACGACCTTGTGGATACTGCAGACTTTTGGGGTTAAAAATCGTGGAGAACCCAGAGGCAAGGACTGCCTGGATTGAGGTGACAACCAGCTGCTCTCCCCTCCTGGCTGGAGATGTTTCCTTCATAGGATCATGGAACGGTTTGGGTTGGAAAAGACCTTACAGATTATCTAGTTCCAAGCCCCTGCCACGGGAACTGGCATTAGATGGAAGGTTCATCCCA
>NW_020937631.1:0-339 GCF_003984885.1 Neopelma chrysocephalum
TGGGATGAACCTTCCATCTAATGCCAGTTCCCGTGGCAGGGGCTTGGAACTAGATAATCTGTAAGGTCTTTTCCAACCCAAACCGTTCCATGATCCTATGAAGGAAACATCTCCAGCCAGGAGGGGAGAGCAGCTGGTTGTCACCTCAATCCAGGCAGTCCTTGTCTCTGGGTTCTCCACGATTTTTAACCCCAAAAGTCTGCAGTATCCACAAGGTCGTAGAATCATGGAATTGTTAAGGTTGGAAAAGACCTTTAAGATCCTCAAGTCCAACCCTCAGGGCAGTTGGGAGGGAGATGAAGGCACTGGATTCTGCTGGCTTGTCACACCTGGCTGGTT
>NW_020937632.1:0-496 GCF_003984885.1 Neopelma chrysocephalum
CTTTGTGCTTGGCAGAACAGGGAGAAACATCCAAGATTTTGCTTTTCTGTGCCTGGCTCATGTTGATGCTCCCCGTCCTTCCCACAGCCCCTTGAGCTCCCGGGATACGAGGGTTCCTCAGGGCTGTTTCTTCTCACCCCTCAAAGCAGGTCCCTGGCACTGGAAGGCCCCAGGAGAGGGCTGGGGGAAGGTGCTGCTGCCCTGCACTGGGTCACTGGTCTAACGAGCCGCCTCCGGCTTGGAGGCAAAGCCGGAGCAGTGCCCAGTTCCTGGTGATTAAAACAATCCGAGCTCTTGGCGCCCGGAGAGCGGCGATTTCCGAACAAAAAAGGCCCTTGTAGGGAATTAATTCTCGCCGTCCCTTGAAAATGAAATATGTAATTAGGTGGTTTAATTGGCTGGACACAGCCAATTCCCGGATTGGGTGGGAGATGCCGGGGGGTTTCTGCTGGATGACGTTCCCACATGTCGTGTCCGTGGCTGGAGAGCGAGTCGA
>NW_020937633.1:0-553 GCF_003984885.1 Neopelma chrysocephalum
CTTTGTGCTTGGCAGAACAGGGAGAAACATCCAAGATTTTGCTTTTCCGTGCCTGGCTCATGTTGATGCTCCCCGTCCTTCCCACAGCCCCACGAGCTCCCGAGATACGAGGGTTCCTCAGGGCTGTTTCTTCTCACCCCTCAAAGCAGGTCCCTGACACTGGAAGGCCCCAGGAGAGGGCTGGGGGAAGGTGCTGCTGCCCTGCACTGGGTCACTGGTCTAACGAGCCGCCTCCGGCTTGGAGGCAAAGCCGGAGCAGTGCCCAGTTCCCGGTGATTAAAACAATCCGAGCTCTTGGCGCCCGGAGAGCGGCGATTTCCGAACAAAAAAGGCCCTTGTAGGGAATTAATTCTCGCCGTCCCTTGAAAACGAAATATGTAATTAGGTGGTTTAATTGGCTGGACACAGCCAATTCCCGGATTGGGTGGGAGATGCCGGGGGGTTTCTGCTGGATGACGTTCCCACGTGTCGTGTCCGTGGCTGGAGAGCGAGTCGAGACACCGCCCTGATCCCGTCATCCTTGGGATGAACCTTCCATCTAATGCCAGTTCCC
>NW_020937634.1:0-948 GCF_003984885.1 Neopelma chrysocephalum
CGGGAGCATTTCCCAGCCTCTGAAGACGGGAATTTGGGGCAGGAATCAACAGCCTGGATATCTCCACACCCCCCCCCTTCCACTGACCTGGGTTTCTGAGGGGAATCTTTGGGCTCCTTTGAACCAAACCAGCCGCTGCTCTTACTCCTCTCGTCTCCCGCCGCCGCGGCCTGGACGAGGGGTCCCGCTTTCTCCCCCTGGCCTTTGCTCCCCGTCTCGCTCCGGTTGCCCCCGTGGTGGAAGAAGCCACCTTTCGGTTTCTTCTCTTCCTTCCTCGCCTCCTCGGGCTGTTTGTCCGAGGAGAAGCCCGCGGGCGCCGCGGCTTGGCCGGGCTTGTTCTCCAGGCGGCTGCTCTCCTCCATCCTGGCCCTGCCCAGGTGGTTGCTGAGGGTGACGGCCTTGGTGGAGACCTTGAGCTCTTCCTGCAGGGCTAAGCTGGGAGGAGACGGGATGAACCTCGGCTCGTCCCTCTGCTGAGGCCTCTCGAAGCCGCCGAGCCCCCAGGGCGCCTCGTGGGGGTCGGGGTGGAGCGGGGCGAAGCCGAACCCCTCGTCCTGCCTCCTGGGCACGGCGGGCACGGGCAGTGGGGCAGAGCCGGGCGGGACCAGCGCGGGGCTCTTCGGGGCTGGCTCGTCGCTGTAAACGTGGCTCCCGTTGATGCAGAGGGAAGAACGGGACACGGGGTCGTTCTTTGGCGTCAGGCTTTGGGTTGCTTTGGGCTCCAGGACCGGGCTGACCTGCGAGACGTCGTCGCTGAACGCTCTCTTGTGGGTCAGCTTGGGGGACGGCAGATAGTCTTTCACTGGGGGGGGAGATTGAGCACAAAACAGAGGTGAGGATGTGACAAGCAGTGTTTTATCTCCTACCTGCAAACACTAAAGAGAGCCTTGAAATCATCCCAGCTCCCGGGCTCCACTGGATTATAATTAAATTTGAAATGCAGAGCCC
>NW_020937635.1:0-1005 GCF_003984885.1 Neopelma chrysocephalum
CCCTTCGTGGAGAGGTTTCCCTCTGCAGGGTGAGGCTCAGGGTGTGGTCACAGCAGGTGTTTCTGTGGCCTTGAAATAAAGGATCATTATCCTTTAATTAGCTGAAAAGGCTTCCCTGGAAGCCAGTGTGGGATGTGGGATATCACGACATGTAATCACATTATTTTTATTAACCTCCCACCCCTTCTACGTGGTCTGGTCACTTTGATAACTTGAGATATTATTAATAGTCCCAAAGTAACTAATCCCAACCCTGCTCTTTCCTTTTCCCATCCCACCCAGCCTTCCCTTCTCCCAATTATGAATCTCTTAACTGTTCTCGCTTTGTGTGATGATTCATCCCCCCAAATCCTCAGCCCTGTCTTTGTGGCACACATAGGGTGATGTTTGTGCTGTTTCTGTGAGGAATTTATCACTTGTGTCCATCCCTGGAGCCCCCAGGAGCTGAGCTGGGAGTCCAGAGGGTTTTTTTTCTGACTGTTTTTAACCTGTTTCCTCCCTTTCCCTCAGGAAATGGGTTAAAAACAGCCAGAAAAAAAACCCTCTGGACTCCCAGCTCAGCTCCTGGGGGCTCCAGGGATGGACACAAGTGATAAATTCCTCACAGAAACAGCACAAACATCACCCTATGTGTGCCACAAAGACAGGGCTGAGGATTTGGGGGGATGAATCATCACACAAAGCGAGAACAGTTAAGAGATTCATAATTGGGAGAAGGGAAGGCTGGGTGGGATGGGAAAAGGAAAGAGCAGGGTTGGGATTAGTTACTTTGGGACTATTAATAATATCTCAAGTTATCAAAGTGACCAGACCACGTAGAAGGGGTGGGAGGTTAATAAAAATAATGTGATTACATGTCGTGATATCCCACATCCCACACTGGCTTCCAGGGAAGCCTTTTCAGCTAATTAAAGGATAATGATCCTTTATTTCAAGGCCACAGAAACACCTGCTGTGACCACACCCTGAGCCTCACCCTGCAGAGGGAAACCTCTCCACGAAGGG
>NW_020937636.1:0-947 GCF_003984885.1 Neopelma chrysocephalum
GGGCTCTGCATTTCAAATTTAATTATAATCCAGTGGAGCCCGGGAGCTGGGATGATTTCAAGGCTCTCTTTAGTGTTTGCAGGTAGGAGATAAAACACTGCTTGTCACATCCTCACCTCTGTTTTGTGCTCAATCTCCCCCCCCAGTGAAAGACTATCTGCCGTCCCCCAAGCTGACCCACAAGAGAGCGTTCAGCGACGACGTCTCGCAGGTCAGCCCGGTCCTGGAGCCCAAAGCAACCCAAAGCCTGACGCCAAAGAACGACCCCGTGTCCCGTTCTTCCCTCTGCATCAACGGGAGCCACGTTTACAGCGACGAGCCAGCCCCGAAGAGCCCCGCGCTGGTCCCGCCCGGCTCTGCCCCACTGCCCGTGCCCGCCGTGCCCAGGAGGCAGGACGAGGGGTTCGGCTTCGCCCCGCTCCACCCCGACCCCCACGAGGCGCCCTGGGGGCTCGGCGGCTTCGAGAGGCCTCAGCAGAGGGACGAGCCGAGGTTCATCCCGTCTCCTCCCAGCTTAGCCCTGCAGGAAGAGCTCAAGGTCTCCACCAAGGCCGTCACCCTCAGCAACCACCTGGGCAGGGCCAGGATGGAGGAGAGCAGCCGCCTGGAGAACAAGCCCGGCCAAGCCGCGGCGCCCGCGGGCTTCTCCTCGGACAAACAGCCCGAGGAGGCGAGGAAGGAAGAGAAGAAACCGAAAGGTGGCTTCTTCCACCACGGGGGCAACCGGAGCGAGACGGGGAGCAAAGGCCAGGGGGAGAAAGCGGGACCCCTCGTCCAGGCCGCGGCGGCGGGAGACGAGAGGAGTAAGAGCAGCGGCTGGTTTGGTTCAAAGGAGCCCAAAGATTCCCCTCAGAAACCCAGGTCAGTGGAAGGGGGGGGTGTGGAGATATCCAGGCTGTTGATTCCTGCCCCAAATTCCCGTCTTCAGAGGCTGGGAAATGCTCCCG
>NW_020937637.1:0-339 GCF_003984885.1 Neopelma chrysocephalum
AACCAGCCAGGTGTGACAAGCCAGCAGAATCCAGTGCCTTCATCTCCCTCCCAACTGCCCTGAGGGTTGGACTTGAGGATCTTAAAGGTCTTTTCCAACCTTAACAATTCCATGATTCTACGACCTTGTGGATACTGCAGACTTTTGGGGTTAAAAATCGTGGAGAACCCAGAGGCAAGGACTGCCTGGATTGAGGTGACAACCAGCTGCTCTCCCCTCCTGGCTGGAGATGTTTCCTTCATAGGATCATGGAACGGTTTGGGTTGGAAAAGACCTTACAGATTATCTAGTTCCAAGCCCCTGCCACGGGAACTGGCATTAGATGGAAGGTTCATCCCA
>NW_020937638.1:0-339 GCF_003984885.1 Neopelma chrysocephalum
TGGGATGAACCTTCCATCTAATGCCAGTTCCCGTGGCAGGGGCTTGGAACTAGATAATCTGTAAGGTCTTTTCCAACCCAAACCGTTCCATGATCCTATGAAGGAAACATCTCCAGCCAGGAGGGGAGAGCAGCTGGTTGTCACCTCAATCCAGGCAGTCCTTGCCTCTGGGTTCTCCACGATTTTTAACCCCAAAAGTCTGCAGTATCCACAAGGTCGTAGAATCATGGAATTGTTAAGGTTGGAAAAGACCTTTAAGATCCTCAAGTCCAACCCTCAGGGCAGTTGGGAGGGAGATGAAGGCACTGGATTCTGCTGGCTTGTCACACCTGGCTGGTT
>NW_020937639.1:0-496 GCF_003984885.1 Neopelma chrysocephalum
CTTTGTGCTTGGCAGAACAGGGAGAAACATCCAAGATTTTGCTTTTCTGTGCCTGGCTCATGTTGATGCTCCCCGTCCTTCCCACAGCCCCTTGAGCTCCCGGGATACGAGGGTTCCTCAGGGCTGTTTCTTCTCACCCCTCAAAGCAGGTCCCTGGCACTGGAAGGCCCCAGGAGAGGGCTGGGGGAAGGTGCTGCTGCCCTGCACTGGGTCACTGGTCTAACGAGCCGCCTCCGGCTTGGAGGCAAAGCCGGAGCAGTGCCCAGTTCCTGGTGATTAAAACAATCCGAGCTCTTGGCGCCCGGAGAGCGGCGATTTCCGAACAAAAAAGGCCCTTGTAGGGAATTAATTCTCGCCGTCCCTTGAAAATGAAATATGTAATTAGGTGGTTTAATTGGCTGGACACAGCCAATTCCCGGATTGGGTGGGAGATGCCGGGGGGTTTCTGCTGGATGACGTTCCCACATGTCGTGTCCGTGGCTGGAGAGCGAGTCGA
>NW_020937640.1:0-553 GCF_003984885.1 Neopelma chrysocephalum
CTTTGTGCTTGGCAGAACAGGGAGAAACATCCAAGATTTTGCTTTTCCGTGCCTGGCTCATGTTGATGCTCCCCGTCCTTCCCACAGCCCCACGAGCTCCCGAGATACGAGGGTTCCTCAGGGCTGTTTCTTCTCACCCCTCAAAGCAGGTCCCTGACACTGGAAGGCCCCAGGAGAGGGCTGGGGGAAGGTGCTGCTGCCCTGCACTGGGTCACTGGTCTAACGAGCCGCCTCCGGCTTGGAGGCAAAGCCGGAGCAGTGCCCAGTTCCCGGTGATTAAAACAATCCGAGCTCTTGGCGCCCGGAGAGCGGCGATTTCCGAACAAAAAAGGCCCTTGTAGGGAATTAATTCTCGCCGTCCCTTGAAAACGAAATATGTAATTAGGTGGTTTAATTGGCTGGACACAGCCAATTCCCGGATTGGGTGGGAGATGCCGGGGGGTTTCTGCTGGATGACGTTCCCACGTGTCGTGTCCGTGGCTGGAGAGCGAGTCGAGACACCGCCCTGATCCCGTCATCCTTGGGATGAACCTTCCATCTAATGCCAGTTCCC
>NW_020937641.1:0-872 GCF_003984885.1 Neopelma chrysocephalum
CTGGTCTGGCTGTGGATGGCTCTGGGGTGCTCATGTCCAGTGGGGTGGACGTCTCTGTTAGGGAGGTCATTAGTGCAATGGCATTGGATATTGCAAAGGACAAGACAGGCAGAGCTGGAGGACTAATGACATAAGGGAGTGTGGAGCTCTGTCCTGCCCTTCTCCCATCCAGACATCAGCATGACTTGTCCCCAGTTCTGCCCCATCCTCCCCAAAGATCAATCCCACAATCCTGCTCTTTGTCACCTCACCAGGAAGTGTGGAGAGCCTGCTGTGCCCCGGCTGTGGGCAACAACAGGACTTCTGCATGACATGGGCTTCAGCCCCAGGCAGCAGAAGACCCCAACCTCGCCTCTCTGCTCTGGATCTCCCAAGGGAGGGCAGTACGGCTGCTCCCAGCAGACACATCCACAACCCAGTCAGAGTGATGGCAAAAAATGCTGTGGTCTCTGCCGCCCACCCACCTGCACAGATGACACTGGCATCCTCCACGTGCCCACAGTTGTGCACTCCCCAGCCGTTGTGCCTGCACATCTGCAGGGAGGGCTCGTCCCCACGGCACTGCACGTCGTCCAGGAAGATGCGGCCGGAGCCCGGGCCAAAGTGGGCAGTGCGTGGGGCACCCAGGGCCTCCCCACAGCCCAGCTGCCGACACACCACCTGGGCATCCCGCAGGTCCCACTGGTCATCACACACCGTGCCCCACGTGCTGCCGTCGTACAGCTCCACGCGGCCCTCGCAGCCGTTCCTGCCGCCCCACAGACGCAGCCTGGAACCTGACACGGGATACAAGGCACCAGGTCACAGCCCCACCAGCCCAGCACTCTCCTGTCCCCAGATATGCTCTTTACAGCAGGGAGCCTGCAGGTTCC
>NW_020937642.1:0-916 GCF_003984885.1 Neopelma chrysocephalum
CACAGGCCATGGGTGAGGGTCACTCCAGCCCGGCATCCACAGTCCCCACCTCCCCAGTTGTGTTGGTGATTTTGCTGTGGTGACCCTGAATTGGGGTGGCACAGGCTCAAGGGGACCAGGGGTGAGCAGGGATGTAGCAAAGACCACCGGGTGTGCACACGGCAGATTTGCCCTGTCCAGGGACCTGCTGCTGGGGGCCTGAAGGACCTGCCGGAGGGCAGAGGTCATCAAGACACTGGGTCATTTGCAGAAAAGCCCTTTGCAACCCTTGAGATTGATTCATTCCCTGAGGGGGACAACTCATGCACCCTGCAGATGTCAGGGGCAGAGAGGACCAACAGTAATTCACTGAGCAGGATCAGCCAAGGACAAAGCCCC
Source organism: Neopelma chrysocephalum (assembly GCF_003984885.1). Lineage (NCBI taxonomy): Eukaryota > Metazoa > Chordata > Aves > Passeriformes > Pipridae > Neopelma > Neopelma chrysocephalum. Next base: position 379 of record NW_020937642.1, read on the forward strand.
TATTCCCCTCATATGTCAGACTGCAAAGCACCACCTAAACTGGCTGAGCAGGAATTACCTGTTGTTTGTGGCCATTGAGCAGGAAGGGTTGAGCGGGTGGCTGCAAGAAAGAAGAGGCAATGAATGAAAGGGCAGAGAATGCAGCTGGCTTGTGGTAGTGGATTGACATGGACATGGACATGGACATGAACATAAAGAACTAGGTTGGAAAACTAAATAGGGAAGAAAGCATGGGTCCTGCCTTTCCTCCAACCCAGACACCAGCCTGCTGTGTCTCCAGTCCTGCCCCATCCTCCCCAAAGATCAATCCCACAATCCTGCTCTTTGCCCCCTCACTCAGCACCTACACCAGGAAGTGTGGAGAGCCTGCTGTGCCCAGGCTGTGGACCACAACAGGGCTTTTGTATGACATGGGCTACCACTCCCAGGCAGCAGAAGACCCCAACCTCACCTCCCTGCCCTGGCTCTCCCAAGGGAGGTCAGCATGGTTGATCCTAGAGGACAGATCCGAAACCCACTCAGAATGATTACAAAAAAT
>NW_020937643.1:0-2232 GCF_003984885.1 Neopelma chrysocephalum
GTTTCACGCACACCATTCAATTTCCACAAATGTCTTTAAATTTACACTAATACTTATTTTGCAAACAAAAGCAATAAATAAGCTTGTCTGTTGAGAAACACCAGCTGAGGACTTACTGGTGTTGTGATCTGCTGGGATGGAGGAGTAGTGAGCCTGAAAGCCTCTGAAGGAGTATCCAGAGTCACTATGAAAGCAAACGGTCATCATGTTCGAAGAGGACACATATGTGGGGAAGGAACCAGAGCAAAGTCTCCCAAGAAGTGGGGAAGAGTGTCGAGGCCCGTCATAGACTTCAATGTAGTCGTGCTGGCATGAGCTGCTTTGCATCCTGGTGAATAAACACGAGCACCTTGTTAAATCCATTCCAGAAACTCTGATTTCACTGCCTAACATGGGATAAAATCCTTCAGGAGAGGTTTCATTTGGTTTGTATGTAGCTGTAGCAGAAAATTGTGAGCAAAAAATACCACAGCAATCTAGATTTTGATCTGGTCTTCCAACTGCCAGATGTTATTGAAAGTATCTTTAAAATTGGTAAGGTTACCTGTTTTAGATAAGTTTTCAAACCTCTCAAGTAAGTTCTGGCTTTGCTATTTGTGCAGTGTTTTACTTACGCAATATCTCTGAATGTGAGTGTAACACGGAAATTGCTCTCGACTTGGATTTGCCACTCGCAGTCAGCGTTGTTGGGATAACTTCCAGGGTAGTGGGGACTCTGCAGCACCCCAGAGGAATCTGAGATTGAGCCACCACAAAAATCAGGTGCTGCAGAAAGAAATGGAAGAGGATTTACTTACAGTAACATCTGCAAAAGTGCTTTTGAGCTGCACATCTCATCTGTAGCTGTGGAAAAGCAGGTCCCCTGCTGACTGTGGGTGATATTCTGTGTGAGCCAAATCAAAACCAATATTTGTTTTTTGCTTTAGCTTTACTTTCGTGTTGGATTTGGAATTCCCTGTCACATCTGCGGTGTCATACTACCCTCTTCAGGATGGGCTGGAAACATCTTGATGCTTTCTGCTCTGGTCTGTTCTCCTTTTTACAGTCAAGGTCTGATTCTGGGAGGTGTCATGGCAGTCTAAATGGAAGTACCTTCCTCAACAAACACCCTCTCCTCAGTTATTCTGCTGCTTCTCTTTATTCCCCTAAGGACTTTAGAGGGTAAATAAGTTGCAAGTCTTCTAGGAAACTCCATAATTTTATGGTCTTAGACTGAAATAAGCACTCCAGGCTGCTGGGGAAAGTCTTAAATATAACTCATTTCTCCTATAAACATAGCTGCAAAAAGCTTTTGTGTTCCTGCCAGCATGAATTACATAATTCTTGTTAAACACACAGATAATCCTAAAAGCTCTTCTGTAGGGAGGTGAACTTAAGCTTTGAACTTAAATGCTACAAGATGAGACATGTAGAGGTGACAATCCATTTCATAGTCCTGCACAGAGACACCCATCAGTACAATACATGCCTCCCTGCCTCAGGATATTGGGATTCACAGGCTATTCCAAGCTTGGGAGCATCAGCTGTACCCAGACAGTGACTCTTCCTCTGATCAAACTGGACAGGCTCTAGCAAAATTCACTTTCATATTATTTTCAACTGTGAATGGTCAAGCTCTAAGTCTAAAATCTGCTTTCTAAGGCAAAAAAAAGACCATAACAGCTCTAGCAAGCAGAATTGCCTTAGATTGCACATTGCCATACTTGAACACTATTCTCCCAATGCTGATGAATGCAGTTAGAAATTGGAGATTTAGACAGTATTTCCTAGGCCTTGACCCAGCTGAATTGCCCAGCAAGGAAATGGCTGGACACAGCCAATCAGCAAGGTTGCAAAATAAGCATCATTGAAAGGGAAGGGGACATCACAGCCTGTCTAGGAATCATCACACAAGTTTAAAGTGATACTGTCACAGAAGTAAAAGGAAAATAAAAAAGAAAATGTGCTAAAGGGAGACAGCCCACAAATTAGAAAGGTGAGAAGAGACACAGAAGAGCAATACCTGATGGAGGTGGTGTGGTGGCCGCAGGAGCTGTGGGTGGGAAGGAAGAAGAGACGCAAGTGAAATGTGTTGCTCATGAAAAGGTTCTGGGGCACACAGGGTGTCAGGATGGGGATCACAGGGAGGAGGGAATGGGGACACTGGGGGAGGCTATAAGCTCCACAGGAGACTCAGCTGCCTTCACTGCCCACCCACCTGCACAGATGACACTGGCATCCTCCACGTGCCCA
>NW_020937644.1:0-713 GCF_003984885.1 Neopelma chrysocephalum
CTCCTGTCCCCAGATATGCTCTTTACAGCAGGGAGCCTGCAGGTTCCCTGCAAGGCCAGGGATGGGTGTGGTGGGCAGAAATTCCCTGTGGAATATGTTGTCTTTGCTGAGGGATGGAGGGACAGGTACAACTAAGAATTTGGTGTCAATGAAAAGGCTCCAAGCAGAGCCAGCACATTTCAGGTACCCCAAAATAGCCCATCTGCAAGCAGTTCCTGTCCTATGGCTCCTGTTATGTCTTGTGGTGGTCTTTCATTCAACTGAAATGACCATGGCACCTTTGCCATCTGCACCCTGAGCAGGAGCCCTGAGCCCACAGTGACCTATCACGAATTGCAAAACGTTTGATGTAACAGCTTTCGTTTTCCTTATTTCCATATTCCAAATCTCTGAACATGTTCGGGAAATTGCTCTGCTATAGTCCCCATGCATGAGCTGGAGGGGCAAAGCAGAATGATTCCCCCAGTGCATTGCCCTTGGTTGCAGTGAGAAGGAATCCCTCTTTGAACAGTTTGCCTCACAATCAATGGCTACGGAGTTCCTGGACTCAAGCCTCAACAGCCCATTTCCCAGCTCTTCTCCATGCTCTGTTTGCATCATCCCTGTGGTCTGGGATGCCAGGAATGGTCTAACTGCAGTGGCCCCTGTCTGGAAACTGCCTGCAAAGCAATCAGGTCTGGAAGGAAGATCAGGGGCACTAAGGAGACCAGGGA
>NW_020937645.1:0-437 GCF_003984885.1 Neopelma chrysocephalum
ATGGATATGGATATGGATATGGATATGGATATGGATATGGATATGGACATGGACATGGACATGAAAAGCCAAGCTAGAGGACTAAAGGGGGAAGAGAGAATAGGTTCTGTCTTTCCTCCATCCAGGCACCAGCTGGATGTGTCCCCAGTCCTGCCACATCCTTCCCAAAGATCAATCCCACAATCCTGCTCTCTCCCCATGTACCAAGAACCTACACCAGGAAGTGTGCAGAGCTTGCTGTGTCCTCTGTGGGAAACAAGAGGGCTTTTGTATGACATGGGCTTCAGCCCCAGGCAGTAGAAGACCCCAACCTCGCCTCTCTGCCCTGGCTCTCCCAAGGGAGGGCAGCACGGCTGCTCCCAGCAGACACATCCAGAACCCACTTACAATGATGGTAAAAAATACCGTGGTCTCTGCCACCCACCCACCTGCACAGA
>NW_020937646.1:0-2242 GCF_003984885.1 Neopelma chrysocephalum
GTTTCACGCACACCATTCAATTTCCACAAATGTCTTTAAATTTACACAAATACTTATTTTGCAAACAAAAGCAATAAATAAGCTTGTCTGTTGAGAAACACCAGCTGAGGACTTACTGGTGTTGTGATCTGCTGGGATGGAGGAGTAGTGAGCCTGAAAGCCTCTGAAGGAGTATCCAGAGTCACTATGAAAGCAAACGGTCATCATGTTCGAAGAGGACACGTATGTGGGGAAGGAACCAGAGCAAAGTCTCCCAAGAAGTGGGGAAGAGTGTCGAGGCCCATCATAGACTTCAATGTAGTCATGCTGGCACGAGCTGCTTTGCATCCTGGTGAATAAACATGAGCACCTTGTTAAATCCATTCCAGAAACTCTGATTTCACTGCCTAAAATGTGATAAAATCCTTCAGGAGAGGTTTCATTTGGTTTGTATGTAGCTGTAGCAGAAAATTGTGAGCAAAAAATACCACAGCAATCTAGATTTTGATCTGGTCTTCCAACTGCCAGATGTTATTGAAAGTATCTTTAAAATTGGTAAGGTTACCTGTTTTAGATAAGTTTTCAAACCTCTCAAGTAAGTTCTGGCTTTGCTATTTGTGCAGGGAATCAGTGTTTTACTTACGCAATATCTCTGAATGTGAGTGTAACACGGAAATTGCTCTCGACTTGGATTTGCCACTCGCAGTCAGCGTTGTTGGGATAACTTCCAGGGTAGTGGGGGCTCTGCAGCACCCCAGAGGAATCTGAGATTGAGCCACCACAAAAATCAGGTGCTGCAGAAAGAAATGAAAGAGAATTTACTTACAGTAACACCTGCAAAAGTGCTTTTGAGCTGCACATCTCATCTGTAGCTGTGGAAAAGTAGGTCCCCTGCTGACTGTGGGTGATATTCTGTGTGAGCCAAATCAAAACAAATATTTGTTTTTTGCTTTAGCTTTACTTTCATGTTGGATTTGGAATTCCCTGTCACATCTGTGGTGTCAGACTACCCTCTTCAGGATGGGCTGGAAACATCTTGATGCTTTCTGCTCTGGTCTGTTCTCCTTTTTACAGTCAAGGTCTGATTCTGGGAGGTGTCATGGCAGTCTAAATGGAAGTACCTTCCTCAACAAACACCCTCTCCTCAGTTATTCTGCTGCTTCTCTTTATTCCCCTAAGGACTTTAGAGGGTAAATAAGTTGCAAGTCTTCTAGGAAACTCCATAATTTTATGGTCTTAGACTGAAATAAGCACTCCAGGCTGCTGGAGAAAGTCTTAAATATAACTCATTTCTCCTATAAACATAGCTGCAAAAAGCTTTTGTGTTCCCGCCAGCATGAATTACATAATTCTTGTTAAACACACAGATAATCCTAAAAGCTCTTCTGTAGGGAGGTGAACACAAGCTTTGAACTTAAATGCTACAAGATGAGACATGTAGAGGTGACAATCCATTTTATAGTCCTGCACAGAGACACCCATCAGTACAATACATGCCTCCCTGCCTCAGGATTTTGGGATTCACAGGCTATTCCAAGCTTGGGAGCATCAGCTCTACCCAGACAGTGACTCTTCCTCTGATCAAACTGGACAGGCTCTAGCAAAATTCACTTTCATATTATTTTCAACTGTGAATGGTCAAGTTCTAAATCTAAAATCTGCTTTCTAAGGCAAAAAAAGACCATAACAGCTCTAGCAAGCAGAAGTGTCTCAGATTTTACATTGCCATAGTTGAACACCATTCTCCCAATGCTGATGAATGAAGTTAGAAATTGGAGATTTAGAAAGTATTTCCTAGGCCTTGACCCAGCTGAATTGCCCAGCAAGGAAATGGCTGGACACGGCCAATCAGCAAGGTTGCAAAATAAGCATCATTGAAAGGCAAGGGGATGTCACAGCCTGTCTGGGAATCGCTACACAAGTTTAAAGTGATACTGTCACAGAGGCAAAAGGAAAATAAAAAAGAAAATGTGCTAAAGGGAGACAGCCCACAAATTAGAAAGGTGAGAAGGGACACAGAAAAGCATTACCTGATGGAGGTGGTGTGGTGGCCGCAGGAGCTGTGGGTGGGAAGGAAGAAGAGACACAAGTGAAATGTGTTGATCATGAAAAGGTTCTGGGGCACACAGGGTGTCAGGATGGGGATCACAGGGAGGAGGGAATGGGGACACTGGGGGAGGCTATAAGCTCCACAGGAGACTCAGCTGCCTTCACTGCCCACCCACCTGCACAGACGACACTGGCATCCTCCACGTGCCCACAG
>NW_020937647.1:0-742 GCF_003984885.1 Neopelma chrysocephalum
CTCGCAGCCGTTCCTGCCGCCCCGCAGACGCAGGTTGGAACCTGACACGGGACACAAGGCACCAGGTCACAGCCCTGCCAGCCCAGCACCCTCCTGTCCCCAAATATGCTCTTACAGCAGGGAGCCTGCAGGTTCCCTGCATGGCCAGGGATGGGTGTGGTGGGCAGATATTCCCTGTGGAATATGTTGTCTTTGCTGAGGGATGGAGGGACAGGTACAACTTAGAATTTGGTGTCAATGGAAAGGCTCCAAGCAGAGCCAGCACATTTCAGGCATCCCAAAATAGTCCCTCTCCAAGCAGTCCCTGTCCTATGGCTCCTGTTATATCCTGTGGTGGTCTTTCATTCAACTGAAATGACCATGGCACCTTTGCCATCTGCATCCTGAGCAGGAGCCCTGAGCCCACAGTGACATATTTCGAATTGGAAGACATTTGATGTAACAGCTTTTGTTTTCCTTATTTCCACATTCCAAATCTCTGAACATATTCGGGAAATTGCTCTGCTATAGTCCCCATGCACGAGCTGGAGGGGCAAAGCAGAATGATTCCCCCAGTGCATTGCCCTTGGTTGCAGTGAGAGGAAATCCCTCTTTGAACAGTTTCCCTCACAATCAATAGCTACAGAGTTCCTGGACTCAAGCCTCAACAACCCGTTTCCCAGCTCTTCTCCGTGCTCTGCTTGCATCATCCCTGTGGTCTGGGATGCCAGGAATGGCCTAAGTGGAGTGGCCCATGTCTGGG
>NW_020937648.1:0-542 GCF_003984885.1 Neopelma chrysocephalum
CTGCTCTGGCAGACATTGTCACTGGGGTGGTCACCTCTGCTGGGGTGAACATGTCTGGTCTGACCGTGGATGGCTCTGTGGTGCTCATGTCCAGTGGGGTGGACGTCTCTGTTAGGGAGGTCATTAGTGCAATGGCATTGGACATGGCAAAGGACAAGACAGGCAGAGCTGGAGGACTAATGACATAAGGGAGTGTGGAGCTCTGGTCCTGCCCTTCTCCCATCCAGACATCAGCATGACTTGTCCCCAGTTCTGCTCCATCCTCCCCAAAGATCAATCCCACAATCCTCCTCTTTGTCACCTCACCAGGAAGTGTGGAGAGCCTGCTGTGCCCCGGCTGTGGGCAACAACTGGGCTTTTGCATGACATGGGCATCAGCCCCAGGCAGCAGAAGACCCCAACCTCACCTCTCTGCTCTGGATCTCCCAAGGGAGGGCAGCACGGCCGCTCCCAACAGACACATCCAGAACCCACTCACAATGATGGCAAAAAATGCCGTGGTCTCTGCCACCCACCCACCTGCACAGATGACACTGGCATCC
>NW_020937649.1:0-398 GCF_003984885.1 Neopelma chrysocephalum
CTCGCAGCCGTTCCTGCCGCCCCGCAGACGCAGGTTGGAACCTGACAGGGACACAGGCCATGGGTGAGGGTCACTCCAGCCCGGCATCCACAGCCCCCACCTCCCCAGCTGTCTTGGACATTATGGCCCAGTGACCTTGACCTGGTGTTGTTCAATCTCAAAGGGACCAGGGGTTGGCAGGGATGCAGCAAAGACCCCGTGGTGTGCAGATGGCAGACTTGCCCTGTCCAGGGATCTGCTGCTGGGGGCCTGAGGGGGCTGCCTGAGGGAGCTGACTGAGTGCAGTGGTCATCAATACATTTGGTCATCTGCAGAAAAGCCCTTTACATCCACTGAGTGTGGCCCATCTCGTAAAGGGGGAAACTTATACCCCCTGGAGATGTCAGGGTCAGAGGGGA
>NW_020937650.1:0-401 GCF_003984885.1 Neopelma chrysocephalum
GCCCTCGCAGCCGTTCCTGCCGCCCCACAGACGCAGGTTGGAACCTGCCGGGGACACAGGCCATGGGTGAGGGTCACTCCAGCCCGGCATCCACAGCCCCCACCTCCCCAGCTGTCTTGGACATTATGGCCCAGTGACCTTGACCTGGTGTTATTCAATCTCAAAGGGACCAGGGGTTGGCAGGGATGCAGCAAAGACCCCGGGGAGTGCAGATGGCAGACTTGCCCTGTCCAGGGATCTGCTGCTGGGGGCCTGAGGGGGCTGCCTGAGGGAGCTGACTGAGTGCAGTGGTCATCAATACATTTGGTCATCTGCAGAAAAGCCCTTTACATCCACTGAGTGTGGCCCATCTCCTAAAGGGGGAAACTTATACCCCCTGGAGATGTCAGGGTCAGAGGGGA
>NW_020937651.1:0-772 GCF_003984885.1 Neopelma chrysocephalum
GCTCCACGCGGCCCTCGCAGCCGTTCCTGCCGCCCCGCAGACGCAGGCTGGAACCTGACACGGGACACAAGGCACCAGGTCACAGCCCCACCAGCCCAGCACCCTCCTGTCCCCAGATATGCTCTTACAGCATGCAGGAGCCTGCAGGTTCACTGCAGGTTCCCTGCAAGGCCAGAGATGGGTGTGGTGGGCAGAAATTCCCTGTGGAATATGTTGTCTTTGCTGAGGGATGGAGGGACAGGTACAACTAAGAATTTGGTGTCAATGAAAAGGCTCCAAGCAGAGCCAGCACATTTCAGGTACCCCAAAATAGCCCATCTGCAAACAGTCCCTGTCCTACATCTCCTATCATGTCCCGTCGTGGTCTTTCATTCAGCTGAAATGACCACTGCAACTTGGTTCTTTCACTCAACTGTCTGCTCCCTGTACTGAATGTCCATGAAGATCTCTCCTGAATTTCAAACCATTTGATGCAGCATCTTTCTTGTCTCCAGTCACATCCCCAGTCTCAGAGCATGTCCAGGAAATAGCTCTGATACAGCTGATGCAGGAACCAAAGAGGACAAGGCAAAATGATTTCCCAATAGTGGTGCCCCTGGTTGCGGGGAGAGGAAATCCCTATTTAAACAGTTTCCTTCACAATCAATAGCTACAGAGTTCCTGGATTCAAGCCTCAACAGCCCATTTCCCAACTCTTCTCTATGCTCTGCTTTCATCATCCCTGCGGTCTGGGATGCCAGGAATGGCCTAAGTGGAGTGGCCCATGTCTGGG
>NW_020937652.1:0-799 GCF_003984885.1 Neopelma chrysocephalum
CTCGCAGCCGTTCCTGCCGCCCCACAGACGCAGGTTGGAACCTGACAGGGACACAAGGCACCAGGTCACAGCCCTGCCAGCCCAGCACTCTCCTGTCCCCAGATGGGCCACTAGAATAGGAAGCCTATTCGGTTGCTGCAAGGCCAGGGATGGGTCTGGTGGGTGAGAATTACCCATGGAATGTGGTGTCTGTCATGGGTGATGGGGTACAGATGCAAGGTAAAATTTAGTGTCAATGAAAGGCTCCAAGTAGAATCAGCAAATGTCATACAACCCAAAATAGTCCCTCTCCAAGCAGTCCCCGTCCTATGACTCCTATCACATCCTGTAGAGGTCTTCATTCAACTGAAATGACCATTGCAACTTGGCTGTTGCGCTCAGCTGTCTAATCCCTGGGCAGAAAGTCCATGTCCATGGAGATCTCTCCTGAATTTCAAAACATTTGATGCAGCATCTTTCTTATCTCCAGTCACATCCCCACTCCCAGTGCACGTCCAGGAAATAGCTCTGATACAGCTGATACAGGAACCAAAGAGGACAAGGCAGAATGATCCCTGATCACAGTGCCTCTGGTTGCAGTGAGAAGGAAATCTCTCTTTGAACAGTTTGCCTCACAATCAATGGCTACAGAGTTCCTGGACTCAAGCCTCAACAGCCCATTTCCCAGCTCTTCTCCGTGCTCTGCTTGCATCATCCCTGTGGTCTGGGATGCCAGGAATGGCTGGAGTGGCCCAAGTCTGGAAACTGCCTGAAATGCAATCAGGTCTGGAAGGAAGATCAGGGGCACTAAGGAGACCAG
>NW_020937653.1:0-343 GCF_003984885.1 Neopelma chrysocephalum
TAAAGGGGGAAACTTATACCCCCTGGAGATGTCAGGGTCAGAGGGGAGCAGTGGTCATGCACTGAGCAGAGTCGGACCAGCAGATCCTCTCTCTTCCCTTCTCTTTCCAGGCTGGGCTTGCTGTAAAACTGGTTATAAGCTGGGTGAGCAGGAATTACCTGTTGTGTGTGGCCATTGAACAGGAGGGGTTGGATGGGCGGCTGAAAGAAAGAAGAGGCAATGAATGAAAGGGCAGAGAATGCAGCTGGCTTGTGGTAGTGGATGGAATGGATATGGATATGGACATGGACATGGGCATGGATATGGATATGGATATGGATATGGATATGGATATGGATATGGA
>NW_020937654.1:0-1952 GCF_003984885.1 Neopelma chrysocephalum
TTCCTAGCAGGAACCTTCACTTGGTTTGTGCTTTATTATTTCAATTAATTGGGCAGCAATGTAGCTCAGATATTAGTTAGCTTAAAATAATGTTGAGCTTATATGAGCCCCCAATTTTGCCTTAAAAAGTGAAGTGTTCTGTCAGTGATTTTACAAGAGTAGACAAGCATGAAATTAATTTTATATATTAGCGCTAGGAAAGCTTACAGCTTGCTAACATTGCTAGGGAGTTTTACTAGACCTGTAATATAAGGCTGTGGGGATTTTCCCCCCTTCAGCTAGGTGAATTTCTTCAGCAATTCAAACCTCTAATAGCTTTTTTAAATAGGGTATCTAAATTTCTATACTGGGACTTCCTAATCTAATTCTGCTCTGCTGCCTTGTGTGTGCCTGGCTGTGATATAGGATGTATTTTTGTACACACAATAATGTTATGTGTCTATAGAGTTGGATTGGTGCCATGTTGGGAAGTTTAGACTCATTGAATCAGAGAAAGCTTGTTTTACAGCTCAGCTTAGGCTGTGAAAATGGGATTTCAAAAACATGGAGGTGTTTGTTTGTCCGCTATTCTAGTGTGTGGGCTCAAGTTCTGAAGCAAATGAACTGCCAACACAATAGACCTCGAGATGTTCTTCAGAACCAGCTGATTCCTCTCTCCCCAGGGATACTCAGGGAAGGGGTTTGTGCTCTGTGCCTGATTTGTAGCCCCTGGATGTCTGGGTTCATCCTGACACATCCAGGTGTGGCTGATCCAGGTTCTTGCACAAACTGTTCAGCTGGAAATAGTTCCACTGAGAAGCACCATGTCTTTGTTTTTCCTTTATTCTCAAATCATTCTTTATTTTGTGATTGCCTCCTTGCATGCATTCTACTACAGTCATTCTAGGAGTTTGTTCTGCCAGTTGAAACCAGATTGGAGTTTTACACCAGCGTATATACCATAATATATTTTGATAACATCTGTCTTTCAGCAATAAAGCAACCAGGCCTATGCTTAATGGAAGATAAAGAAGTACTTGTAACTTGTACCTTTGTATATTTAATTACAGCACATAAGGAACTTGTATTAGGTCTAGGCACAGTACTACATGGCTTCTAACATAAACTCATCTTTTCCCTTTCTATTGAAAAAGTGATGTAAAATAATCTTTTACTGCCTTTCATTGTAAATTAGAGTTTTAAATGATGTGGCTGTCATTTGAATATGCTAATTATGCAATATTATTTTACAGGCCATTAGACACGCCTATAAAAATGTATCTGAAGTCCTAAGCCTTTTGATTAACTTGCTGAGACTCAGGATTCTCCAGCAGTTGCTTAAGACTGGTAATTGGCATTCAAAGGGGTGGCAGAATGCACCTGCCATTCTGACCACTGGTGACCTTCACCAGGAATTAACTGCAAAATCCATGTCAGGCAGTTAATTGAATGAAGCTGTGAACTTGTAAATGGTAATGGTTATGATTAGTGTAAAACATGCCAGAACAGTAATGATGTAATCTGGCTCTCAAGAGACTCGGGGGTGAAGTCTTGGGGGTTTTATGTGCCAGAATTAAAGAGGGGGCAAATGACAAGAGGGAAGCTTGAAAGGGGGAGAGAGGGAAAGGAACACCTCTTCTCTTTTTTCCAAAGACTCCACAGATAAAAATATTTAATTGGATTTGAGAGGCTGGTGAACTTTTTATTCCCGTCAAAGTGGTTCATCTGTCTTTAAGGCAGAAAGGACTGTCAGCAGCCCTTTGGTCCAGACATGGGGAGGTGTTTGCTGCTCGTGGCTGCATGTGAGGAGCTGTGTCCTAGTTAGAACAGCTGGGACCAGTTCATCACTGGGTGGGTGTAACCCAAAACTGTGCATTCTAGAGCCTTCCATGCCATTGCCCAGAAACTGTTCTCAACAGACCATTGACACCCTCTGCCCAGAGCAGCCCTGACCCCTCAGGCTGTAAACTGGG
>NW_020937655.1:0-1846 GCF_003984885.1 Neopelma chrysocephalum
TTTGGGTTACACCCACCCAGTGATGAACTGGTCCCAGCTGTTCTAACTAGGACACAGCTCCTCACATCCAGCCACGAGCAGCAAACACCTCCCCATGTCTGGACCAAAGGGCTGCTGACAGTCCTTTCTGCCTTAAAGACAGATGAACCACTTTGACGGGAATAAAAAGTTCACCAGCCTCTCAAATCCAATTAAATATTTTTATCTGTGGAGTCTTTGGAAAAAAGAGAAGAGGTGTTCCTTTCCCTCTCTCCCCCTTTCAAGCTTCCCTCTTGTCATTTGCCCCCTCTTTAATTCTGGCACATAAAACCCCCAAGACTTCACCCCCGAGTCTCTTGAGAGCCAGATTACATCATTACTGTTCTGGCATGTTTTACACTAATCATAACCATTACCATTTACAAGTTCACAGCTTCATTCAATTAACTGCCTGACATGGATTTTGCAGTTAATTCCTGGTGAAGGTCACCAGTGGTCAGAATGGCAGGTGCATTCTGCCACCCCTTTGAATGCCAATTACCAGTCTTAAGCAACTGCTGGAGAATCCTGAGTCTCAGCAAGTTAATCAAAAGGCTTAGGACTTCAGATACATTTTTATAGGCGTGTCTAATGGCCTGTAAAATAATATTGCATAATTAGCATATTCAAATGACAGCCACATCATTTAAAACTCTAATTTACAATGAAAGGCAGTAAAAGATTATTTTACATCACTTTTTCAATAGAAAGGGAAAAGATGAGTTTATGTTAGAAGCCATGTAGTACTGTGCCTAGACCTAATACAAGTTCCTTATGTGCTGTAATTAAATATACAAAGGTACAAGTTACAAGTACTTCTTTATCTTCCATTAAGCATAGGCCTGGTTGCTTTATTGCTGAAAGACAGATGTTATCAAAATATATTATGGTATATACGCTGGTGTAAAACTCCAATCTGGTTTCAACTGGCAGAACAAACTCCTAGAATGACTGTAGTAGAATGCATGCAAGGAGGCAATCACAAAATAAAGAATGATTTGAGAATAAAGGAAAAACAAAGACATGGTGCTTCTCAGTGGAACTATTTCCAGCTGAACAGTTTGTGCAAGAACCTGGATCAGCCACACCTGGATGTGTCAGGATGAACCCAGACATCCAGGGGCTACAAATCAGGCACAGAGCACAAACCCCTTCCCTGAGTATCCCTGGGGAGAGAGGAATCAGCTGGTTCTGAAGAACATCTCGAGGTCTATTGTGTTGGCAGTTCATTTGCTTCAGAACTTGAGCCCACACACTAGAATAGCGGACAAACAAACACCTCCATGTTTTTGAAATCCCATTTTCACAGCCTAAGCTGAGCTGTAAAACAAGCTTTCTCTGATTCAATGAGTCTAAACTTCCCAACATGGCACCAATCCAACTCTATAGACACATAACATTATTTTGTGTACAAAAATATCTCCTATATCACAGCCAGGCACACACAAGGCAGCAGAGCAGAATTAGATTAGGAAGTCCCAGTATAGAAATTTAGATACCCTATTTAAAAAAGCTATTAGAGGTTTGAATTGCTGAAGAAATTCACCTAGCTGAAGGGGGGAAAATCCCCACAGCCTTATATTACAGGTCTAGTAAAACTCCCTAGCAATGTTAGCAAGCTGTAAGCTTTCCTAGCGCTAATATATAAAATTAATTTCATGCTTGTCTACTCTTGTAAAATCACTGACAGAACACTTCACTTTTTAAGGCAAAATTGGGGGCTCATATAAGCTCAACATTATTTTAAGCTAACTAATATCTGAGCTACATTGCTGCCCAATTAATTGAAATAATAAAGCACAAACCAAGTGAAGGTTCCTGCTAGGAA
>NW_020937656.1:0-1639 GCF_003984885.1 Neopelma chrysocephalum
CCCAGTTTACAGCCTGAGGGGTCAGGGCTGCTCTGGGCAGAGGGTGTAAATGGTCTGTTGAGAACAGTTTCTGCGCAATGGCCTGGAAGGCTCTAGAATACCCAGTTTGGGGTTACACCCATCCAGTGATGAACTGGTCCCAGCTGTTCTAACCAGGACAATGCTCCTTGAAGTGCTCAGACTCCTTCTCCTGGGGGATTACACAGCCCCTGCTCCTCCTGCACCAGCCCAGCTGGGCTGCCTGCTGCTGAGGTGGCACCAGGGATAACCAGCTGATTTTGGCTGGTACCTGCACTGGCTCTGTGCCAACGACCATCTCTTGTGTCCAGCTGATGCACTGAGAGCACCAAAGGCAAATCTCACAGCTGGATATCATCAAAAGAATAGTGAGATTGCTGCTGGCCCTGGTGGGGTGTGGGGAGAAGAGCAGGTCAGAGGAGCAGGAAGCCCTAAGGGGGGGAAGTCCTCTAAAGGAATGTGCTGGAGAGCACTGAGGGCTGCCTGAGGGCTGCCTGGATATGCCAGACCTCATTTGTATGATGGATATGAAGTATTTGTGACATTTTTGTTAAAACATCGTTCTAGGTAACCCCGGAGTGAGCATGATGTTTGTGTTCATGTTTGGAAATGTTGGTACAATGCTTCTGGGAGAGAGGGGTCACCAAGAGCTCCATCAGAGCCTTCAGTGATTGCAGAAGAGAAACTGTGAGAAAAGGGCAGGGGGAGAATTTTCTTTCAGGTGTTCTGTGTTTTATAGGGAGAACTGAGGGAGGGTCTGGAGTGCCACTGGTGACTCCTGGAAATAGCTGTGGACTTGGTGGATGGATTGGTAAGGAAAAGGAGGAGGAATAGCTGTGGTGAAGCTCCTATGAGTGAGCAAACCAAAAGTGAGATCCCTTGGACTGGTTCCAGCAGTAAGAGCAGTGCTGGAGGGGCCCCCCAGCCCTGCTGAGCTCTGAGCAGTGCAGCAGCTCCAGGGAGAACCTGCCCAACACTCCCATGTCCTTCACAGGCACAGGAACTGCAGAGCCAGGGAGCTGCATGCAAATTTAATCCCAGGAGGACGAGCACATCCTCTGCTCTCCAGCATCTCTGTCCTGCTGGAACAGGGGCCTGGGGCAGGAAGAGGAGTTAATCTTACTCAAGTTTCCCAAGTTATTGTTTCCTTGTATCTCCCTTTCCTTTGTACAGTTTCCTGTTGGTTAGTTCTGCTTCATAATCCCCTGATTTGAGGGGTTGTTTTGTTCTTAGTCATAGTTTGAATATTAAGAAAGATTGACCATTCTTGAGCACAAAAAGTAGTTTAATCTCATTTTCTTCCCTGGGTGTGGCTTGCTCTGTTACTCAAATTTTGTTAGGAACACAAAACACGGATGCCTTTCCTCTGTTTTATTTGGCACAGGGAATCAGTGGATCCAACATCCTTCCACTGCTGAGGAAACTGTCCCAGGTCTTATGATTTTTTTAATAAAATATGTGAATAGTTACTCATGTAAATGTTCTACTTTAATTATTGGTGGGATCTCCATCCTCTTAAACTTATATCTGTGGCATCTTTCTC
The DNA here is from genome assembly GCF_003984885.1 of Neopelma chrysocephalum. Lineage (NCBI taxonomy): Eukaryota > Metazoa > Chordata > Aves > Passeriformes > Pipridae > Neopelma > Neopelma chrysocephalum. The sequence continues at coordinate 1,562 of NW_020937656.1, forward strand.
AGTCCTTGTGTATTTATCACTCTGTATAGTATATACAGAGAACATACTTATTTCTTACTGTCATTTTCCACCTGCATG
>NW_020937657.1:0-1639 GCF_003984885.1 Neopelma chrysocephalum
CATGCAGGTGGAAAATGACAGTAAGAAATAAGTATGTTCTCTGTATATACTATACAGAGTGATAAATACACAAGGACTGAGAAAGATGCCACAGATATAACTTTAAGAGGATGGAGATCCCACCAATAATTAAAGTAGAACATTTACATGAGTAACTATTCACATATTTTATTAAAAAAATCATAAGACCTGGGACAGTTTCCTCAGCAGTGGAAGGATGTTGGATCCACTGATTCCCTGTGCCAAATAAAACAGAGGAAAGGCATCCGTGTTTTGTGTTCCTAACAAAATTTGAGTAACAGAGCAAGCCACACCCAGGGAAGAAAATGAGATTAAACTACTTTTTGTGCTCAAGAATGGTCAATCTTTCTTAATATTCAAACTATGACTAAGAACAAAACAACCCCTCAAATCAGGGGATTATGAAGCAGAACTAACCAACAGGAAACTGTACAAAGGAAAGGGAGATACAAGGAAACAATAACTTGGGAAACTTGAGTAAGATTAACTCCTCTTCCTGCCCCAGGCCCCTGTTCCAGCAGGACAGAGATGCTGGAGAGCAGAGGATGTGCTCGTCCTCCTGGGATTAAATTTGCATGCAGCTCCCTGGCTCTGCAGTTCCTGTGCCTGTGAAGGACATGGGAGTGTTGGGCAGGTTCTCCCTGGAGCTGCTGCACTGCTCAGAGCTCAGCAGGGCTGGGGGGCCCCTCCAGCACTGCTCTTACTGCTGGAACCAGTCCAAGGGATCTCACTTTTGGTTTGCTCACTCATAGGAGCTTCACCACAGCTATTCCTCCTCCTTTTCCTTACCAATCCATCCACCAAGTCCACAGCTATTTCCAGGAGTCACCAGTGGCACTCCAGACCCTCCCTCAGTTCTCCCTATAAAACACAGAACACCTGAAAGAAAATTCTCCCCCTGCCCTTTTCTCACAGTTTCTCTTCTGCAATCACTGAAGGCTCTGATGGAGCTCTTGGTGACCCCTCTCTCCCAGAAGCATTGTACCAACATTTCCAAACATGAACACAAACATCATGCTCACTCCGGGGTTACCTAGAACGATGTTTTAACAAAAATGTCACAAATACTTCATATCCATCATACAAATGAGGTCTGGCATATCCAGGCAGCCCTCAGGCAGCCCTCAGTGCTCTCCAGCACATTCCTTTAGAGGACTTCCCCCCCTTAGGGCTTCCTGCTCCTCTGACCTGCTCTTCTCCCCACACCCCACCAGGGCCAGCAGCAATCTCACTATTCTTTTGATGATATCCAGCTGTGAGATTTGCCTTTGGTGCTCTCAGTGCATCAGCTGGACACAAGAGATGGTCGTTGGCACAGAGCCAGTGCAGGTACCAGCCAAAATCAGCTGGTTATCCCTGGTGCCACCTCAGCAGCAGGCAGCCCAGCTGGGCTGGTGCAGGAGGAGCAGGGGCTGTGTAATCCCCCAGGAGAAGGAGTCTGAGCACTTCAAGGAGCATTGTCCTGGTTAGAACAGCTGGGACCAGTTCATCACTGGATGGGTGTAACCCCAAACTGGGTATTCTAGAGCCTTCCAGGCCATTGCGCAGAAACTGTTCTCAACAGACCATTTACACCCTCTGCCCAGAGCAGCCCTGACCCCTCAGGCTGTAAACTGGG
>NW_020937658.1:0-6198 GCF_003984885.1 Neopelma chrysocephalum
GGGCTGCTCCTGGCCACCCTGTGCTGCCCCATGAGCAGAGATCCAAGGCAGGGCAGGGTCTCACTTTGCTTTCCCACCCTCATCCCTGCGCTGTGCCCACAGCAGACTGCCTGGCCCTGGGTCTGGCGGGCAGTGTGGGCGTCCTGCCCTGAGGGGTTGGAGCAGTGGTCCAGTGTGGGGGGACAGCAGAAGTGCTGCCACAGCTCTCTGTCCTCCTTGCAGACGCTGAGAGCCATGGACACCATGCTGGAGGCAATGGTGCTCACCTGCCCTGCCTTCAGAGTCAACGAGGTGCTGCAGGTGAGAGAGGAGGTCTGGCCTGTGCCCAGGGTGGGAGTCCCAGGGCTGTTCCTCACCCTGGAGGGGGGTCCCCAGCCCAGTGCCATGTGAGCAGAGCGTGCTGTGGGGAGGGTGCCCACCTGCCCTGGGGAAGCAGGGGCTGGCACCAGGCTCTTCTGCAGCACAGTGCCTGCAGAGGGTGGCACCTGCCAGGGCACAAGGTTGGCCCAGGGCCTTTGTCCCAGGCCCGCCAGAGACCCCAGGGGCAGGAGCCCCCCGAGGCTTTGCTGGAGGTCAGAAGAAGCCTTGAGGGACGGTGCGAGTGCGGCCCAGGAGCGGAGCCACGCTGCTGCTGCTGCCGGAGCGGGTCTCTGCTCCCGGGGCTCACCTGCAGCTTCTCTCTGCCCAGGTGCTGCTGGCCTTCACTGACTCTGGCACAGCAGTTGTGCAGGAGAGGAGCTTGGAGAGGATTTGCATCCTGAGCCATTTGCTGGCCAGCTGCTCCACTCTGGAGGTAAGCACCGGGCACCCTCCAGCCAGGCCATCTCCCCGTCCCTGTGCCCCGGCACGGCTGCGGCTCCGAGGTGCCTGCAAGAGCAGGCTGGGCACAGCTTTGGGTGCTCACCAGCCTCTGCGCTGAAGGGTCTGGGTTCCTCTTTCCACCGGACTTCTCTGCCAGGAGCCAGCTCTGCCCCCAGCCCTGTGTGGGACAGAACTGCCCAAGGAGCGTGGAGGGAGCCCAGGCAGCTCTCCCTGCCAGGGCTGCTGCCCATCCGGCTGCTCTGGGAGACTCTGACCCGCCTGCATCCCACCCTTGGCACACTGTGGCACTCAGGGCTTTGGCCCCAGCTGCCTGCCCTCAGCCCTTCTGCTTCTCTGCCTATGCACAGATGGAGATCCCAGTCCTTGGAAAGCTGGTAGGACGTCTCGGCCTCATGACATTTGAGGAAGAAAAGACCAGCTGTGTGGCTCTGGATGCTCTCTGCGCCCTCTTTAAATTCGTCTGTTGGCAAAAACGTAAGAGAAGCCGTGCTGGGCTGCATCCCCCCCCCAGCAACATCCCCTGAGGGGTTTGCTTGTCTTCTCGGCTGTTGCGATGGACCCTTGTTGGGCTTGCTGCAGGCACCAGCACATCACCAGCCCTGCCTCTCCTCTGCTCCTGCCCTCCACGCTCTCTCCTGTGTAGCTGAGCTGCCCCTTCACACAGGAGGCAGCCCCACTCTGCCCCTGCCCCATCTGCCCTGAACAGGTCATGTCTCTGCCCCGCAGCACGCCAGCCGTGGGAGCCGTCCCCCCTCCCCACGGTTTAACTGGGGGCTGCACGCCGAGCTCCAGGTCCTTGGAGCTTCCTGGGCCAGGAGCACTGCTCACCCTTTAATCCACTGCCCACTCCCTCCTCCTCTAAGCACTTCCTGCCCAGCCATTGCTGCTTCCCAAGGCTTGTCAGGCTTTGGTGGCAGCTGGCACAGCTGCTGTGTCTCACCAACGCCTCCGTGTTTCCCCGCTCTTTAGGCGCGACACTGCCAGAGGGGAATGCACAGCTCCAAGCACTCTGGGAAGCTGAGATCCCCTCCTTGCTGCGTTCACCCAGTGCCAGGGACTTCATGGAGGTATTGAGCTCCCCCCTTGCTGGCACTTGGCCTCTTCAGGGGATGAGTGTGAGCAAAGGGGCCCAGAATCAGCAGGGCTGCCTTCCTTCCTGACACAGGCCTTTGGGAAACACCTGGGACCTTCGGAGAGGACAGACATCATCCTCACAACCATTTCAGTGTCCCACTACCCATCGACCTACAATCAGCAGCTGGCCAGGAGCATGCTGGATATGGTCAGGGCAGATCCTGACTGGTGGCTGGTGGATGTAAGTGGCCTGTGGCTGCATTGTCCTGCCCTTCAGCCCTCTGGGGCCTCCTTCCTCCCTGCCTGCCTTCCTCCCTGCCAAACCCAGGTGTCTTGCTCACCTGAAGCCCCCTTAAGGCAGCAGAGAGGGATGGGAAGGGCCGCTGAGGACGCAGCTGCCCTGCAGTGGCAGCAACCCCCTCCCCTGTGTTCCCTCCAGGTGCCCAACATGGTGAGCCACATCTACCACGCTGGGGCAGTGCCCAACACAGCAGCCCAGCACAGCCTCCACTTGCTGCTTCTCCTGCTGGCTGACAAGTGCCCTGGGGAGGTTGTCACAGCACTGCTGGAGATGGCTCCACGAGGAGACAGGTACTGGCCCCAACAGCCCCCAGGGCATGTTCCCTGTGGGGAGAGGGACCCCCAGGCTGTCTGGCTGCCAGCCCCAAGGAACGCTGCAGGTCTCCCCTGAGGAGCAGGGCCCTCCATGCCACCAAGCTTTCCAGCCCCACTGGGGGTCCTCAAGGCCCACAGCAGGCAGAGCTGGCCAAGCCAGCCCAGAGGCAGCACGCTGCTGCCAGCCCCATGGGAGACATGCCCTCAGGCCTCTCCTGCCTCCCAAGTGCTGCAGCCCAAGTCCTGCAGGACTGGCCCAGACCGTGCTGCTGTGGCCGAGCCAGCCCTGCTGACAGAGTGCTCTGCCTTGCAGCGAGGCCCTCAGGCTGTGGGAGGTGATGTTCTCCGTGCCCCAGACTCTGGAGAAGGTTTTGAAGGAGCTGCACATCCAGCTCCGGGACCTGCAGAAAGGGCTCTTCCGGCATTTCCGTGAGAACACCTGCCCCGCTTACTTGGCTGTGAGTTGACAGAAAGAGCCCTGGTGCCCTTGTGCCTGGTGGGAAGCAGGAGCTGCACGTTGTGGGGAGCCTGCCAGCTCTGCTGGCCACTCACGGATGGGTTTCTTTCAGCTGCTGGCCTCCCACGATGTGCCAGAGGAGGATTTTGCTCCCTTGTACAAATACTGGAGCTTTCTGACCTTTGGAGACACACAGATGCTCTCCCTGGTGCTCAGGGCCCTCCTGACGCTGTCGGAGAGAGCTGAGATGGTGAGCAGGGCAGTGGCAGGGGGAGCTGTGTGGGCAGCTGGGCTCTGGGGCTGTGGGTGAGGCAGTGGCCTGTGCTGGGTGTCAGGATGGGGGGTGACTGCTCCAAAAGCCCTTCCTGCCCGGGTGGGGCCTGGGGGCTGCCTGGCGAGCTGTCCAGGCACGGAACTTCTCATCAAATGGAAACTCTGTCTTTCCTCCAGGCGAGAAAAATGCCGGTCCTCTTGCCAGACTTGGTGAACCTCCTGTGGCACAACAAGACACCTGTTGCCATGAAGGCCCTGGGGGTCCTGCAAAATGTGATGGGGCAGCTGAAGAGGACGGAGGCCAGTGCCATGGCTGTGCAGGCGGTGAAGGCGCTCCGGCCCCACTTTGATGCGGTGAGGCTGATGTGGGAGCCTGAGCCCCGCAGATGGGCACTGGGCAACGACAGCTGCCCTGCAGCCCAGCCCTGCCAGCAGCACTCGGAGCAGGCTCCGCTGCCCTGGGCTCTCCTGGGGTGGCTGCTGGGCCTTGCAGCCCAGTGCTGCTTCTGCCCGCTCTGCAATCTGACCCCGCAGCATCTCCCCTCCCCTCAGCCTCCTCCCCTCCCTCCCCTCCTCCCGTGGGCACAGAGCCCCTGTTTGCAAAGCTCACCTCTTCCCCTTCCTACCAGAGGGAAAACTGGGTGCGAGAACGCTCCATCTGCGCCTTCAGAGACCTGCTGGGGAAAACGGTGGGGAGGGACAAGAAGTGGATGAGGAACTACGTGCGCAGTCTTCTGGTCCCGCTCCACTTTCGCATGAGCGACCCGGACCCCAGAGTGGCCAAGGTACAGATTGCAAGGCTGAGTATTGACACAAAAAGGTGGGGGGGGGCTGACACCCCATGGGGGCTCTGGGCATCGGGGCAGGACTGTTGGCAGTGGGCAGCCCTCCCCCCTGCAGCCCGTGGGAAGGGTCCCTGCAGAACCCCCCCGAGCAGGGGCAGAGACGCTGCCACGGCCGTTCCCAAGCCCTGCCCTACCTGCCCCAGCAGGGCTCGGCAGCAGCCCATGGCCACCGCGGCCTGAACACACGTGTCCCCACAGGTGTTGGAGGCCGGGGCTTTGAGCCTCAGTCCCTGTCCCCCAGGGCTGTCTCCAGACAGAGACCCCCAGACACTTTTGCATGGGCATGTCCCAGCTTCCTAAGGGCAGGGTCACTCCAGGTCCCCTTGCCCAGGCCCTGGGGCCATCTCCCAGCTTCTGCTGTTCTGCAGGTCTCCAGGGAAGCCCTCCTGGCTTCAGCAAAGCTCCTCAAGTGGAAGGAGCTCAAGCACCTGGTGGAGACGTTGCAAACCTGGAGGATCAGCGAGTGCTTGGTGAGGACAAGCCCCAGGGCCCAGGCTGGGCCAGGGCTGCCCCTGCCCCGTGCCTGGGCCGTGGGCTCTCCCCTGACCTTCTGCAGCACACGCCCCACAGCCTGGAGCTGCAGCCTTGTTGCTGACCTCAGGCACAGAGCCCCAAGGGCTCTTCTTCAGGCTCATCTCCCTTCCCTGCCCCCACCGGCAGGGAGGGCTCTGGACAGCGGGGAGGTGGTGGCACAGGGGACTGCTCTGGCCAGCTGGGGGGCTCTGTGACATGCCCGTGGCCTTGTGCTCTCTGCAGCTGGCCAAGGACAGCAGCTGGGCTGAAGAGTATCTGCAGCAGAGCCTGAAGTACCTGAAGGACCCTCAGGCCAGCGTGCGAGAGGCGGCCGTCAGGTTCACCGGTGAGCCCCAGCCCCCGGGGTCCCTCTCTGGGCAGCTCCCGTCCCCCCCCAGCCCTGGGGCCACCCTGGGGCAGGGCCTTGGCCTCCCTCTGCCACCCCCGCCCATGCAGGTGGGCTTGACCTCGCTCAGAGCCTCCCCCCAGGTTCCTGGTGGTCTCTGGGTCAGCCCTGCTGGCAGGGGGAGGGCAGGGCCGGGGCTGCGCTGCTGGGAGCACGCCGGGGAGCAGAGGCTGACGCAGCTTTGTGCCCAGGGCTGGCCGCGCGGCACCTGAGGGAACACAGCAAGGACACGCTGGCTCTGCTCTGCAGAGGTGAGTGGGGAGCGTGGGCTGCAGGGAGCTGGGGGGTCTCTGCACACACGGGGGCTCATGGCGGCTCTTTTGCTCACAGAACTCCTGGCCTTACGCGGAGATGAGTGTCCCTCCATCCAGTGCCTGGCAGCTCAGACCGCCTCGATTCTGAGCTCTCCATCTCCAAGGGAGCAGCCAAGACCAGCGCGCTCCCTGCGAGTGCTCTGCTTCTGGTGCCGCTGAGCCAGGGGCCTGTCACCAGCAGAGTGGCAGCTTTGGACAAAGGTCTCCAGCCAGACCTGACTGTGTAAATAAAGTTCTTTTTGTAAATTGCTTGTCAAATTTTGTTTTATGACCAGGTGACCCACCTGCTTGACCAAGGGATGCAGTGGATGGAATCTCTTTGGATTTCACTAAAGCGTTCAATAGTGTCTCTCCCAGGATCCTTCTGGACAAAGTGTCCAGCCCCCAGCTGGATAAACACGGCGTGTGATGGCTGAGCAACTGGCTCACAGGTGGGGCACAAAGGGTGACAGGGACTGGGGTGACATCAGACTGTCCACCTGTCACTAGTGGGGTTCCACAGGGCTCTGTCCTCACCCCAGTGCTCTTCAACACCTTCATAAACGACTGGGACGCAGAACTGGAAGGGACACTGAGTGACTTTGTTGACAATACTAAATGGGGAGGAGTCTTCTGGTCCTGCACCTCTTTCACATGAGTGACCAGGCCCCCAGAGAGTCCAAGGGACAGATTGCAAGACTGAACACTGACACAGGAAGGGGGGGAGGCTGACACCCCATAGGGGTCTGGGCATCGGGGCAAGGACTGCCCTGCCCAGAGAGCCCGAGGGCAGTAAACCCTCCCAGGGGCATAATGAAAATGTCCATGAGCCCTCCCAAGGGGAAGACAGCCTTGAAAAAGAGCTGTGCCAGGGGCAAAAGGACAAAGAGCTGTCCCAAG
>NW_020937659.1:0-2448 GCF_003984885.1 Neopelma chrysocephalum
CTGTATCTGAAACTTGCCCCTTGCATTGCAGGTGAGGAAGTGGCCAAGGAGACCTTCAGCAAGATGTTTGCAGAGGGATCCATCCCAGATCTCTTCCAGGCTGGAGTCATACTGACTGTGAGGGGGTCAAGAAAGGTGTGGGATCTCCTTGAAGTAGATCGTGCCGTGGGGGCTTCTCTAAGATGTGCATCTCTAAGGCTACCTCTGTGTGTTAGAACACTACTAAGGCCACGTAGACTTGGGCAAAGATATCCAGCAGAAGTCAACTCCGGTTTGGTTGTTTTTAATGAGCTTCCTGAGGTTCAGCACAGACTTTCTGTTCAGCAACATCAGACTCCCAGGCAAGGGCTTCTTGGGTTACTGGGACCAGCACCCCTGGGAATGTAGAGCTCAGGGGGGCAGCCCCCAGCCCAGGGGCGTTTCTGCAGGGGGGCCTGGGGTGCACCGAAGGCCTCGGGAGGGGTCCTGAGCTGGAGGCAATGTTCAGAGTGGAGAAGGGTCTGTGGTTCAAAGAGGGTGTTCTCCATGCTGGTCCCGGAGCAGAGCGAGTCAAAAACCAGGGAGAGGGGAACCTCCATTGCTGGGAGCTCCCAGATCCAGAAAGGGCAAAGTCAGCACAAGAAGTTTCCTTCTCTTGGTCCTCTTTTCTGCACGAGCTCTTCTCCTGGGGGAAGACAAGAGCTGAGGTGCCAAAGCCGATGATTTCTTGAGCGAATGTCACACATTTGATGTTGTGGAGGGGCAGAGGCCGGGCTCTGCAGTGCGCTGAAAGGACATCCTGGGGGCACACGGAGGTGTCTGAACACAGGGCCCTGGGACATGCTGGAGGGCAGCAGGGATGTCCTGAGGGGACCTGAGGGCAAAAAGGGGGCCTGGAGGCCCCCCAGAGAGCAACTGGGTGCCCGGGACTGAGCGGGCCCTGTGCCCCCCAGGGACACCCAGTGCCTCCCTGCCCGGGTGACGGGTCACTGGGCCCTGTTGCTGGGGGAGGGTGCCCTGTCAACAAGCACTGGGACCCGTTGCTAGGGGCAGGTGGCGGGTGACAGGGGGGCCCTTTGTGACCCCCCACTGCAGCAGGTGTGGTCAGTGTCCGGCAGGACAGTGACGGGATAGGACGGGAGCACGGAGCTGGCGAGGAGCCTCTGAGCACAGCCCCATTTTCCCTGCTTCTCTGGCAGCCCTGTGCTGCTGGGGTGTTTCCCCAAAGTTTCCCCCTTTTCCACTTCCAGCCTGTTTCTTTCACCCACAGGATGGAGAAGAGAGCTCCCTGGGAGGAGGACGGGGCTCCCCAGGAGAGCAGCCCTTCAGTGGTGCCCGCAGTGCAGCCCCTGCAGATGGGTGAGTGAGGGGCCCTGTTGGACTGGGCCGGGCTGGGGCCCCCAGCACAACCTGTGCCACAGCAGGATCACGTTTGCCCAGCACACAGGCAGTGGGCATCAAGGGGGGTGGGCGTGATGCCTGAATGCTGGGGCTGCTCAGGGCTGGACAGCAGCCCCAGCACAGCCTCTGCCAAGGAGGGCAAGGGCAGAGGGGCCCCAGCTCCTGCTCTGGGCTGGCAAAAGGCAGCAATGCTGTGGGACACTGGACCTTTGCTGTCCATCTGTCCGTAGTTCCTCAGCCCGGGGCACTGAGACTTTCCCCTCCACACCGTGCTCCAGCCTGGCAGCTCCTCTGCTGGGCACCCTCCAGCCAGGAGCCCACGGGAAGGCTGTGCCAGGGGAGCGGGCACGGGGCTGGGCAGAGGGCAGATCTTCCTCTGCTTTCCCCTGTGGCCGCACCCTGTGCAGCCCTGCCTTCTCTCCCCTCCCTTAGATGCCAGCTGGTTACCCCTGTCCGGAGAGGAACAGGCAGCCCTGGATTTCTTGCAGGCCCACAGCCCCACCCAGGTGAGCACGGCCAGTTGGACGGTGGCTGTGCCTGGCCAGGGGCTGGCTGGGCAGAGCTGCTGCTCCCACAGGGCACTGCAGCCCAGGGCTCCGGTGCCACTGGCCGCGGGAGCTCCTCACGCTCCCCGCTTGTCTCTGTCCCCCAACTGCAGGACAAGGAGCACAAGCTGGAGTTTCTTGAGAGCATCTGCACCCTGAGCAGAAGCGCCCGGGAGCGTGGCTGGTGCCTGGATATCTTGTGCCACAGATATGAGCTGGTGCGGAGGATCAAGGTGAGGGGACAGCTGGAGCTCTGGGAAAGGGGGCAATGCTGCCCAGCAGCAGCACCTGTGAGGGCAGTGCTTGAGCAGGGTGAGGGGCTGGGGGCACCGGGTGCTGGCACTGCCAGGTCCCAGTGCAGCTGTGCTTGGCAGGGGCTGCTGGATGAGGAGCCCAGGAACCAGATCCGCACCAGGGTGCGGCAGCTCGCCATGATCGCCGTGGCCGGACTGAGGTACCCGCCCATGGATCCCAGAGACCCCTGCCCGGCACTCTGTGCCCACCTGCCCATCCCTCCTGGGGA
>NW_020937660.1:0-303 GCF_003984885.1 Neopelma chrysocephalum
CAGTGACAATGGGAAGCTGATGTCCAGTTAAAAATCTCAGACTTCCCGGAGTTGGAGACTGTGTCACTTCTTAACTTCATTTGCTGCCCCTTGTTTCCCTCACCTGCTGGAACACTCTCAGCACCCCGTCTCTTATTATACCCAGAGCTATTCTGGGGTTAGGTTGACAGCTTTTGAGCAAAGTTCTATTCTAACTGAGAAAGTTTTGGGTTGTCCCAGTTCTGGAGAATATTTATTTATTCTGGGATTCTATGATTGATGAGGGTTTCCTTTCTTCAAACCTTATAGGTTATGTCCTGACTT
>NW_020937661.1:0-498 GCF_003984885.1 Neopelma chrysocephalum
TTGTTTCCCTCACCTGCTGGAACACTCTCAACACCCTGTCTCTTATTATACCCAGAGCTATTCTGGGGTTAGGTTGACAGCTTTTGAGCGAAGCTCTATTCCAACTGAGAAAGTTTTGGGTTGTCCCAGTTCTGGAGAATATTTATTTATTCTGGGATTTTATGATTGATGAGGATTTCCTTTCTTCAAACCTTAGAGATCCTGACTTCCTTCTACTTCTTTTTTGGACCCAATGAATCCTGATTTTTCAGGTTGGGGTCCTATCTGTGCGGGTACTACTGAATGTGTAACAGTTCTCCTCTGGTTGGGTGGGGCTTTTTCTTTATGTTTTGTTTTTTCATTAATTTCTTAGCAGCTCTGGGGAGAGTTCTGTAACTGTATCTGAAACTTGCCCCTTGCATTGCAGGTGAAGAAGTGGCCAAGGAGACCTTCAGCAAGATGTTTGCAGAGGGATGACCTTGACAAAGAAGTGTCCCAAGGGGAAGCTGGCAATGAACA
>NW_020937662.1:0-2005 GCF_003984885.1 Neopelma chrysocephalum
CCCCCCCAGCTCCCTCAGCTGCTCCTGCTGCTCCAGCCCCTTCCCAGCTCCATTCCCTTCCCTGCACACGCTCCAGCCCCTCAGTGTCTCTCTTCCATGAGGGCCCAGAACTGGACACAGCCCTGGAGGGGCCTCAGCAGGGCCAGCACAGGGACAGTCACTGCCCTGGTCCTGCTGCCACACCATGGCTGGCACAGCCCAGGGGCCATTGGCCTCTTGCCCTCCTGGGCTCCCCTGGGCTCATGTCCAGCCCTGGCACCAGCACCCCCAGGGCCTTTCCCAGTGGGCACTTCCCAGTCACTTTGCCCACATAACATGCCCTGCTCACGGTGGAAGCAGTGGATGGGGGACAGGGGAGCAGAGCACCCTCCAGGGCCGAACCAGCAGAAGGCTGAAGCCACAGCCCCATGAGCTCAGCACATCTCAGCAGAGGATGGCAGATGGTTATTCAAGGGAGTTACTGGGCTGCACACTAAGCAGGTGGCTGTTTTGGCACACCCAGCCAGGAATACTGAAGTCTGATTCCTTCAGCAGGAAAAAGAGCTTATCTCAGTTAGGAATACAAAGAGAATTTGAAAGATGTCTTTATTTTTACTTTCTCTGGACAGGAGTGGGAGATAAAAACTGCTTTGCATGATGAGCAGAGGCAGTGGGGTGCTCTCTGCATTCTCTGCTACTGATGAAAACCACCAAGGCGTTATTTACTGTGCTCTGGCTTCAGTTGTCCTTTGCTGCTTAGGGGTGCACATACTCTAATGTCAGCAGAAGAGATCATTCGGCTTGTGCAAAACATCTTCTTGACATAACAACCTCCATGGGAAATAGGCTGGGAGCAAGGAATGGGGGATTGGCTTTAGATGAGACTCCAGTACCAGCCTTGCCTTGGATATTGCATGTAAATACACACAGAGCAAGATCCTCCAGCGTGGGCAAAGTTTGATGCTCATGTTTGACCTGAGATCCAGCTAATGAATAAAATATCTCATTCTCTTTGCCACTTACACACAACTGCTCTGGTGGGTGAGACCTTGGCTCTCACTGTCACCACGGCTGCAAGCTCTGTCCCTGTGAGGACAGGCTCCCATCTGCTCTGAAAGGGTGAAACTGCTGCTGCTGACTGGTGGTGTGTTCTGCAGTGGCAGTGAGTGCTCACATGGGCAGACAGACCAGCATTCACAGAATATGCTGGTTTGGAAGGGACCCACAGGGATCATCCAGTCCAACCCTCAGCCCTGCACAGGCCCAGCCCCAAGAGTCACCCCCTGTGCCCCAGAGGATCATCCAAACCCTCCTGGAGCTCTGGCAGCCTTGGGGCTGTGCCCACTGCCCTGGGGAGCCTGGGCAGTGCCCAACCAGCCTCTGGGGGAAGAACCTTTGGCTGAGATCCAACCTGAGCCTGCCCTGACACAGCTCCAGCCATTCCCTGGCTGCTGTCCCTGGTCCCCCCAGAGCAGAGCTCAGTCCCTGCCCCTCCTCTGCCCCTGCCCAGGCATTGGAACTGCAGGGAGGTCTCCCCTGCTGATTGTACCCGAGGGATCTGCTTGACACCAGAGTAGTTTTGTGTCAGCACTGAACACAAAAACCAGCTCAATATTTAAGCAGCTACAAGAGTTTGGTAAATAGGACATGTCAGGTGGGATTGTTGTAACTACTGTTCACTAGGACACACAAGGAGGCAAAATTCACTTCCTGGGAAGATATTCTACTATGAAACTACTTCTGATTTTTTTTGTTCTTTTTACTATTTTAGTTCCAGTGAAATAAACAACATAATTATGATTTTACCTCTAGTTATTTAAATCGGAGGTTGTGAGATCCTGGATCCGAATCTCACTGAATGATTGATATGGGTTGGAACCAACTCACTGTGTGTGTGCATGTGGGGAAGGGCTGGGCCTGGACCTGCAGGTACATGGTAAGGCCTGAGCATAAGGCCTGTGCTGAGGGCACAGGGCAGAGCTGAAGGCCCTGCTGCCCACACAGAGACAGGGCAGAGCTGAAGGCC
>NW_020937663.1:0-6865 GCF_003984885.1 Neopelma chrysocephalum
TGAATCATCAGATCTTGTTGGTAACCATTTCTTTTTTCCTTTCCTCTCTCTCCTTCTCTCTTTCTTCTCTCTTTCTTCACCCCTTTTAATCTGTTTCCTTCTTTTACTCTTTTTCTTCTCTTGTGGGTAACTTAAAACCAATGAACTGTGTTTTACTAAAGCTGGTATATGGATTGTTTTAGTGGGTGTTTCCTGTGGAATGGGTCTTTGTGCTGAATGTTTTAGTGAAATGCTTTTTTCTTGGTTGTATTTTATTCCTGTAAAAACCTTTTGCCGAAATATCTTATTTTTCTCACTAAATTAAAAAGAACTTCTCTTCAAAAAAAAAAAAGTCTTAAATAAAAAATGTAACCACTCTGGGCAGTTTACAGCTTAATCCGGAACACAACAGAGGGTTGGAGCACCTCTCCTATGAGAAAAAGCTGAGAGAGTTGTGGTTGCTCAGTCTGGAGGAGAGAAGGCTCCAGGGAGACCTTAGAGCCCCTTCCAGTGCCTAAAGGGGGCTTAGGAGAAAGATGGAGACAAACTTTTTAATAAGCCTGTTGCAATAGGACAAGGCTTATTGGTTTTCAACTAAAAGAGGGTAGATTTAGCCTAGACATAAGGAAAAAGTTCTTTGCTGTGAGGGTGGTGAAATGCTGGAACAGGTTGCCCAGGGAGGTCATGGAGGACCCCCTGGAAACACTGAAGGTTAGTCAGACATCTCAAAGGAACCTGATGGAGTTGCAGACATTCCTGCTCATTGCAGGGGCCTGGGCCCCTTCCAACCCAAACAATGCCATGATTCTGTGAAATTATTCATCTTTGTTTTCAAACAATGAACAGATTTTACTTTTACAGAGCTAGCAAGTCAGTCTGTGCCCAGTAACTGGTGATCCATAACTCACATAGACAAGGAAATGGTACAACTATTGAATTTGCCACTGATAATAAAGATAAAATGGCCTTGAGCACCAAGCTCTACCTCTGTAGGTCCATGAAGCCATCACTCTCTTTAAACCCCTAAATGTTAAAATGCTAATGCTTCCCAATTTATCGTCATGGTTCCAGCACACCTGACAGGAACCATGGCACTTGGCAGTGATGTCTTTTTTCATGTTATAGTTCTGTGCACACAGCACTTCACCAGGGTCCTGCACTGACATGTTTGCATGATACAAGTGCACTGACCCCAGGCAGACATGTTATCCAGGAGATTATATATATTTATATACTCCACTGGAAGTGAACACTACCAGTGTGATCACGTTCAGTGTGATCACATTTAATTCAAAGCCAAGGTCAAGGGAACACAATGGTCTTTCCAAAATGAATGTGTGGTGCAGAAGAGTGGCTGGTAAACCCCAAATCCAGCAATGGGCCACAGAGACAATAAAGATTCTGATGCATCTGACCTACCTGGAGACTCTGAGCAAGCTGGGACTGTCTGGTCTGGACCAGAGGAGGCTCAGGAGGTCCTATCAGTGTGTATCAAAACCTGAGGAGGGAGTAGAGAAAAGCCAGGCTCTCTCTCCTCACTGGTGCCCAGTGACAGGATGAGAAGCAATGGACACAAACTGAAACCCAGGAAATCCGCTTAAAGACAAGAGAAACCTCATTTTTACTCTGAGGTGGTCAAACACTGGTAAGCTTGCTGGAGCAGCTGTGGAGTGTCCATCCTCAGTGCTAATTCAGCTCTGACTGGACACACTTGAGAGCCACATGCTGTAGGTGACCCAGCCTGGGCACAGGGGCTGAATGAGGGGACCTCAGGGGTACTCCTGTGCCAGCCTCAGCTACACTGAGAATCTGTGCAGTGATGACACAGCAAAGCTTGGCTTCACAGGAGCTTGAGTCTTCTGACTCCACCACCTTCCATGGATCCCATCTCATACTCCATGGACTATGACCTTCCCTGCTCTTAAAGAAAACATGTATCCCATGGGAAGATCAGGTCATTGTGAGTCAGTGTCAATATAATCTGGCTGATGGACCCAGGCCACAGAAGACAACAGGAACATGAGCTGTCCCAGATCCAAAGTTGGAGAAAAGCAGCAGAAATGCTGTTAAAAAGTATTGCATTTCAATTGTTCTTCTACCAAAGCTTGAAGAGCAGTTGGAACAGGTTTTCCTTTACAAAGCAGTTCATCACTTGCCTTTTTTAGGGGAATTAAATCCCATTATATTGTCAAAAGGAGCTCAGTTATAAAATTATTGTTATCAAATCTCATCATCATGGCTAGGCTTCGCGAATGAAGATTTGGGATATCAAATCTATAATTTGTATAAATTGATGATTTATAAAGAGTTATAATGATAGCTCACTTAGAAGGACCACATTTCATGCCAGCCAGACACCCTGGTCAAGGATTACTGGGTCACAGCACCATGGAGAGCCAGAGAGGGAAGCCCAGCTTGTTAAGAGGATTCAGAAATGATCCGGCCTGTGTCAAAATCCCTACTCCTATGATTGTGTACTGATATTGTCATTGCTCCCTTCCAACTACAAATGCAGGCAAAGGGGCCCAGACAAGATGTAGACATTGGAAATTTAGGATAATAAATCCCATTTGTAGCATCTCCTTTACAATACTGATAGTATTTAAGATCTGTGAGCCCAATTGAGAGACATTTTTAGGGGAACCAGAATTAGGCCCTAAATCAAGATACTGACCTGCACATGCTGAGAACTGTGTTATTTAATGTTCCAGATCAGAGTAGCAAATATTTTTGTGTCCTTTTCTCCTGAAGAATATTTAAAGGCTTCAAGAGAAGACAGAGAAATCTTGTACTTACTCCCCTATCAACCTCTGGGACAGCAGAGACCTATATTAGCACCGGGAGGGGAGTCACCCTCTCTTCTGCCTTCAGATTTGCTCTAATTGCCAGTAATACTAACTGGAAAAGGGATTTTCTGGTTTTCCACTGTGGAAAAACTTCCCCTAGACAGTATAAAAGCCCCAAATGGATTTGGAAGGGAAAAAACAGTCTTAACCTTCAAATTATAGTTTGCTAATGAAGCAAATAAATACTTTATTGAAAATTATGGAGGATAAACCCTACACACACTTAAAATGCACCAAGAGAGACAAGCAGCTCAGCCCACTAACTAGGAATAAGATCTCTCAGAGAAGCCAATAAACATCAGACAGAGCTGTGGAAAGAGTTTGTTGCATTAGAACACAAAAAGGTGAGCTCTGACATTTGGATTTGCTATAAAAGCCAACAGACATCACATGAAGAAGGCCTATCATCATGTTACAACATGCAGTAAAAGCCAATATAAGTTGAGTTATGACTTTAATAGGGCAGTCATTGAGTTGCAACATGTAATTGAAGCCAGTAGGTCTTACATAAGGCCACAAAGTGGGATTTGTTATCTTCCCAACAACACTCACAAGCTGCCAGACTCTGCGGGACGATATGAAACGGGGCTTCTGGATTTTTCACATTCATGCTGTGTTATACAATAGGAGCCAACAGAAAAATGAATCATGATGCGTGGAAAGGGACACTTCCTAACCATTTGCAATAGCTATGAAATACAACATCCTCCGAAATGGGATGGGATGGAGGCAAAATTAGCAGCACTACAAATCAGGCCCAATAGTTCAATAAGGAGGGGGATTCACTCGAGCTGCTTGTTCGTCTGAAGGCAACATGCCAGACAAGATAGTTTTCAAGCCAAAATGATGTTTATTTAGAGGAAAAGTTACTACTGGTGTTTCTGAAGATAATTTTTGCAAAAACCAAGCATATTTTCCAGAACAAATGGAAAAGAGACACTACATTACCCAGCAGAGAAATTCCTCATGCAGGTATAAATGCTGGCAGCCCATTATTTTAGCAATGACACTCCATATGCACCTGCTGATAAGGCTAATTTAACTGTACTCCCTGTACTTGGAGCTACACCAGCCTCCGGATTCTGGAGCAGGGAGCAGACAGATGCCAGATGTGCCCCTTGACTCGCCCTCATGCATCTGCACTGCCATCTGTAAGAGCCACAAGCAGGATTCCCCAGCTTGACTGCCTGCAGCCTCCACAGCCCTTGAAGCACAGGGATTGCTGAAGACTCACAGGGTCCACTTCCCCCTTACACCTTGTTTTATTGACCCTCATGGTGAGGGGTGAGAGCAGCAGGTTCAGTGGAAACATATGACATTTTGTTGGCAAATACTAATCCTAGTGTTGCAGAGGGCAATGCAGCAGTGGAAAACAGGCTGGGATGGTCCTACTACACCCATCCCATCAATATAAACTGGTACAGACTTAGAATGCCCAGTTTTGCCCTCTGCTCTTCCCAAAGTTGGCCTCAAGGCTGTCAGCATTACCAGAGCTCATCACATGCACTCACAGCAACAGCTGCACTCAGTTCTGAGTCTCCTCTCCCTGAACATCACCTTCCCTGGGGAATACACCTGCAGTTTTCAACGTGGACCAGGTATGACCCTTCATACTGGCACAGGCCAAACTTCCAAGGCAGCACAGGACCTCTAGGAGAGTCCTGGAGGGGAGTGCAAAGAGCCAAACAAATTCCTGAGTGATGTCGATTACTGACTGGCATGAGGAGTAAACTTGTCACGCAGAAAAGCGAAAGACTAGGAACAGATTTTGGAAAGGAGGAGCAGATCTCCCCAGCACGAGACAGGGCAGCAGCTGCTGTCTCTGCTCATCCCTGTAGAGGTCATTCATTTGTTCCAGGGCTTGGAAACCTGGGACCAAATGGGCTCCCGGGGCTCCACCAGGCACAGGAGGACAGCTCTGGTGCCTCCTGCAGCGCGTGGTAACCCAGCAATTATCTAAATCAATTAGCAAGCTTCGTTTCCATTTCGACATCGAGCAATGTCAGGAGCTTTCCAAGAGTCTGTTTCTTCTCATGGTCTTTTTCCCCCAGCATGTTTTTAATTACAGCCAATGCTAATTTTAACGAGTTGTCTGCCTTCAGTTCTGCGTGACTATAATGTTCTCCAGCTGATTTTTAAAACTCGGAATGTTTTAACTTTTCAAGCTGCCTTTTCAACAGAAACAGCCGCCTGTTAAATGGCTTGGCAGCCGGCCCTGCTCTGCAAACTGCACCGTGGTGCTGCATTCCAGGCAGACCTGATCCCTCTGCATCTCAGGATGGATCCACTCACCCGCTGCAGAAAAGCCCTCCTGTGTGTGTTAACCCCTCCTCTGCTGGGCTGCACCAACACAAACACACCTGAGCTCCACAGAGCTGAATTCTTCACCTTTTCTTACCCAGATTTATCAAGCACTGCGTTATTTTTGAGCTACAGGAAGCATTCATAGATTTTAAAGCACAAAAGGAAAACTTATGGTCATCCATGGCAGGGGGCTGGAACTAAATCACAGAATCACAGAATTCCAGAATATGCTGAGTTGGAAGGGACCCACTGGGATCACCAAAATCCAACTCCTGGCCCTGCACAGGCCCATCCCCAAGAGTCACACCCTGTGCCCCAGAGGATCAGCCAAACCCTCCTGGAGCTCTGGCAGCCTTGGGGCTGTGCCCACTGCCCTGGGGAGCCTGGGCAGTGCCCAACCAGCCTCTGACTGATCTTTAAGGTCACTTCCAACTCAAACCATTCTATGACCTACCCATCTGCACAGCCTACGGAATTTCATGTACGATTCACATTCCAGGCCAAATCTTTTTGTTTCAGATGGGACATGTTTTCAGAAAAATGTTCAGTCTTTAACTGATTCATCCAAGTTATGGAGAAATGGCTTAGCAATTTTTCATCAAGTTATCAGTAGTTCCAATAAAACACAAATAGATTAAATGGGAAATCCTCATCTCTTCCAAGAGCGGGGATAGCACTTACCTTGGGAATGATTTCCTTTAGGAAAGGAGATAGATTTGTGAAGCTCATGTAAATGTGCTCGTAGGTGAAGTCGGGGGCTGGCAAGACAGATCACACAGAATGACACAATTCTGAGTTGGATGAGACCCACAAGAATCATCAAGTCCAACTCTTAAGTGAATGACCCATATGGGGATCAAACCCACAACCCTGGAATTATTAACCCCATGCTCTGACCAACTGAGCCCATCTCAGGGTTTACCTGCAGCCTCCCACCAGCCCTGTGCCACAGAGGTGTTAAACACCAAGAATTTCTGTCCTGAGTATATCCTTGAAGTGTTACCCAAATGCTTGGCTTCCAGACCAGAAGCTCCCTCTAAAAGTCACGTTACAATTCAAGACCACTTGGGAATCAAACTGTGTAACCTCGACTCTCAGTTCCACTGGCCAGATTTTCCACCTCTAAAATGAGTACACCACGTGCAATCCTCTGCCAGTTTAATGTGACAGCTCCCCACCAATGCAAATTGTCACTGCTTGATTTGCTTTGTGTTTTTAAAATTTTATCAGTTATTGAAGAAACTTGAAAGGAAAAATTGTGAACATTGACTTGGTTAACACAAAACTCAAGGTCTACAAAGTTCATCTTTCAATACAAAAAAGTGTCCTCCTGTTCTCTTTGAGACTCTTTGCCTACTCTGAAACTGGATTTTGTCTTACTTAAGACTTGTGCTATCCATCTGAAGCTTTTCCTTTTTTTTTTCCGCAAAATAAAGTAAAACCGAATTCTTTGGAAGTAAATTAAATTTTCAGACTTTCCAATCCTGCAGGAATTTTATAGTTCACTTCAACAGTTAAAACCCTCTGATTCTGAATAATACTCATGTGTTTTCACAATGAAGCTGTCGGAAAGTCAACTATGACTGCTCACACAAATAAATGAAAATGTATATAAATGTATATACAAACCCACTAATATAACAGAACACACAAAGCTGTGATGAAATGGGGCTGTTGGCTGAATGGAGCACTATTAGTGCTCTTACTAATTACCTAAGTTTTTAGAGTGGTGCAGG
>NW_020937664.1:0-3584 GCF_003984885.1 Neopelma chrysocephalum
CCCTGGGCTCATCTCCAGCCCTGGCACCAGCACCCCCAGGGCCTTTCCCAATGGGCACTTTCCAGCTCTCAACATCTGAGCCATGAATGTGAGGGCAGATGACACAGATTGATTTTTAGGGTGGAAATTTAACAGTCTACATAGATATTTCACCAGGAAGCAGCAGCTCTGTTAATGTAATGGTATCTACTGCTACAGTTTCTCGTGTTTTCTCTCTTTTCCCATCCTCACTCCGTGTTCTCTTACTATACTTTAGAGCTCTTAAATCCTTCATCCTTTCCCTTTCCACTCCCAAATACATTGTTTGTTTTCACTATTACATATTCTCTTCCTAATAAATTCATTCTGCTTCTGTCTTAAACACTTAGTTTTAGGGTCATTCCCCAGGTCACATACATCCTAGCTCAGACTATAGTCTCTTTCTCCAGCACTTAAACCTAACTTAAGACCAGAAGATGACAGAGTGGATCCCACCCTGTTGCCTGGAAGGAGCAATTAGACAACTCCAATCTGTCCTGTCCATTCCTGGCACTTGGCAAAAGAATTTCAGAATTCCTAACAGCTGGTGTCACCAGTCCCAGCTCTGTAAGGCCTCCAGCTCTTGTGCAAGAACAAAGATAGGCATCTACAAGTTCAACTCTTCCCTTCCCTCAACCTGCACCTCCTTGTTCACCCCACCCACTCTCTACATAAAGCCACTTCTGCCTGTTTCCCAGGTGGCTTTAAAGTGGCATCGACACAGAATTCAACCTATTCCCCTGCAGCTGAACAGCACCAAGACCCAATGCCATCAATGCCATCTCACTGCAGTGACCCAGCAAGGCCATTTGAGCCCCTGCAATACCGACCTGCCCTCGCAGACATTGCCCAGGCATGATTTTGGACCCCCACAAGGGTCTTGCAGCTCCTCAGAGGGGAAGCGGAGCTTCTAAAGAGTGTCAATTCATCTTGTTTATATGTTCATTTTTTCCAGAGATTCTTGTGAAGTTGCTCACAGCTCTTGCAAAAGTAGAATGGTTATTTCCAACCAGCTGTCATTCCTTAATTAGTCAGCCTGGAGTAAGTGCTCTGCATCCCTACTGGGAATGGCAGCAACAGCAAGAGATAACAGTGGGTCTGAGTGGGGATGTTCTGCTGGTGCCTTACAGTTGTTCAAACCCCACTGAGCCGAGTCACCCCGAGAAAGGCCCAGCAATGCCAGTAAAGCTGACACATTGCTCTGCAAGCTTAAAAAGCTGGTTTCCTGAACTTTTGCATCCCATATTCCTTGTTCAGTCCCACAGTAACTTCAGGCTTTCCTTAGTCTTTCTGCTCCACGACAGCTCAAGTCTTTGGGATTTCTATGAGATGCAGATGAACATGGCAAACAGGTTCAAGAATTACTTGGGGAGAAAGAGGTACTGACAAGCCTAATTACAACAGGCTCATTCCCTTTGGAGATCATGAAAAGCTTCCAAGATAGAAACAACTAGCAATGATCCCCAGAGGCAAAAGATTTGTCAATATTGTAAAACTCTATAAACCACAGTTTCCATTAAGATCACTGGATACCTGGTAGCAACCAATATCTCAAGTTTAGTAGTTTCCCATTATGTATTTGTACAACATGAGGTGCAGAAGCAGCGATGTTTTCCTGCAGCTGAAGGGCTCAGGGCCTGCAGGGCTCACCTCCCTCAGCAGGGGCAGCAAAAGCTGCACCTTTTCTAGCAGAAATCTATCAAACCTGCACAGGCTAATCCAGATTTCCACCAGACTGCTCCTGGCTCCAGGCAGGGAACACCCGGGTTTGCACCCAGGGAGTGCCTTGAGTCACTTAATTGACTGGGAAGAGGAACAGCCCCGGTGCAGCTTTGTTCTCTAACCCAGTTCTAGTTCCAGTATCGGGAGAGCAATTAGAGAAGTGATAGCAGGTGATCCTGGGAACTGGGACAGAAATATGAGGTACAGGAGAGCACCCGGCAGGGCAGACAACAACACTGAGCTTCTCTGGTGATAAACTTTGCCCTAACAAAGAAGGGATTCACAGCATTCAAAGGATGGATGGACAAAACCAGACAATAGCTTTGTCACCTTGAAAAAAAGAATAACAGTCTTATATTTTGGCTATAATGAAAGGGAAAGTGATAGAAAACAATCACTTGTATTTCCCACTATCCTTGAGATTACACCAGCAATTCTGATCTCAGTTAAAGATCAAGCTAAGTCTTCAAAAATCTTAACTCTTCACAAGATTCCCACTCTCTGGAGAAAGCACTAGGGAATTTCAGTTAAAATTACAAAATAAGTAAAACTAATCACAACAGTTCAGCTAAACAGGCTCTGATCTCCTTTAAGAAATCATATCCATATCTGACTTGGAAGAAGTTGAAGAAACAAGAAAAAATAATTAATACATACTTTTGAAGTCAAACACAGCAGATTGAGCTCGAGCTTGAACCACCTCCCGAACCCAGCTCTGCCCGCACAGGGACTGTTGGAGGCACCAATGACACATTCCCAGAGGAGAGGAGTCACCATCCCACGGGACAGCTGGAGCACAGCAGGAAGGGAGAAAGCTGGGCATCCATCTGTACCATCCCAGAGTGAGGAGCATCTGTCCTCATGGTTTCCTGCTATAACACAGCCAGAAACCCCAAATGCTTTAAAGCATTTCCAAATGAGGGTGAGCCTCTCCTTTGGGTGCAATGGACAACATCTGCTAAACCAGGAGCCTGGTAAACAATGTTTATTGATCAAGGATTTTCCTCTTTTAACTACTGAGAGACTCTTAATAAAAATATACTGTAGCACAAACATTAAATTAATTTGGAGAATTTAAACTGCACTAGATGTGAATCAACCCATCTCCCAGCAAGGACCAAATCCCTACTTATCTGTCTGCAAAGAAAGACAAAAATACTACAGTGCTTCCAAATGCCAGGTCAGGAATAGGGGAATCCAACTGTGCTTATCCTAAACACTGAAAAGATTTATCCCCACAAGAAATATCTTTGGAAGCACAGCCATGGGCTGTATATGGAGCAATGATATCAAAGATTCATGTATAAGCATAAAAAGGTACAGACAGTTATTCAAATCTGGTCAATAAAGATGTTGGGTTTCACAGAACAATAACACACCTTCAGCTACAGGTTTAACCTCAGTCAGGTTGCCTGCGGAAAACGGTTCTTTCCAATATTTCTCCATTGATTATGTAACTTGTATTTTTAATATAGTGAGATAATCATGTTGTAGCTTTATGCAAAAAAACAAAAAAAAAGAAAAAGAATAATTCCCCTGAGAAAAGTAGAAAATAAAGTCCATGGTCAAAGGATTTTCCAAATATAGAGCTTCTGAAAATATCCAATGGTAGATAAACTAACTCCACTCTCCACAGTCACTACAAAGCACTTGGAAAAAAAAGCTCTCAGGTTCATTAAATTAAATTTGATTTAGTTTTCAGCAGTCCTGTGACAAGCAGGGATCTGGACTCAATGATCCTTATGGATCCTTTCCAACCTGAGACACCACAGGAGTCACAGAGTGGGTTGGGTTTAGGGGACCACAGTGGCTCATCTGGTCCCACCTCCTGCTCCAGCAGGGCC
>NW_020937665.1:0-337 GCF_003984885.1 Neopelma chrysocephalum
CCTGTCAGGGGGTTGCAGAGCCAGAAGGTCCCCCCTGAGCCTCCTTTGCTCCAGGCTGAGCCCCCCCAGCTCCCTCAGCTGCTCCTGCTGCTCCAGCCCCTTCCCAGCTCCGTTCCCTTCCCTGCACATGCTCCAGCCCCTCAGTGTCTCTTCCATGAGGGCTCAGAGCTGGACACAGCCCTGGAGGGGCCTCAGCAGGGCCAGCACAGGGACAGTCACTGCCCTGGTCCTGCTGCCACACCATGGCTGGCACAGCCCAGGGGCCATTGGCCTCTTGCCCCCCTGGGCTTCCCTGGGCTCATCTCCAGCCCTGGCACCAGCACCCCCAGGGCCTTTC
>NW_020937666.1:0-323 GCF_003984885.1 Neopelma chrysocephalum
GCAGAGCCAGAAGGTCCCCCCTGAGCCTCCTTTTCTCCAGGCTGAGCACCCCCAGCTCCCTCAGCTGCTCCTGCTGCTCCAGACCCTTCCCAGCTCCGTTCCCTTCCCTGCACACGCTCCAGCCCCTCAGTGTCTCTTCCATGAGGGCCCAGAACTGGACACAGCCCTGGAGGGGCCTCAGCAGGGCCAGCACAGGGACAGTCACTGCCCTGGTCCTGCTGCCACACCATGGCTGGCACAGCCCAGGGGCCATTGGCCTCTTGCCCCCCTGGGCTCCCCTGGGCTCATCTCCAGCCCTGGCACCAGCACCCCCAGGGCCTTTC
>NW_020937667.1:0-1846 GCF_003984885.1 Neopelma chrysocephalum
TTTGGGTTACACCCACCCAGTGATGAACTGGTCCCAGCTGTTCTAACTAGGACACAGCTCCTCACATGCAGCCACGAGCAGCAAACACCTCCCCATGTCTGGACCAAAGGGCTGCTGACAGTCCTTTCTGCCTTAAAGACAGATGAACCACTTTGACGGGAATAAAAAGTTCACCAGCCTCTCAAATCCAATTAAATATTTTTATCTGTGGAGTCTTTGGAAAAAAGAGAAGAGGTGTTCCTTTCCCTCTCTCCCCCTTTCAAGCTTCCCTCTTGTCATTTGCCCCCTCTTTAATTCTGGCACATAAAACCCCCAAGACTTCACCCCCGAGTCTCTTGAGAGCCAGATTACATCATTACTGTTCTGGCATGTTTTACACTAATCATAACCATTACCATTTACAAGTTCACAGCTTCATTCAATTAACTGCCTGACATGGATTTTGCAGTTAATTCCTGGTGAAGGTCACCAGTGGTCAGAATGGCAGGTGCATTCTGCCACCCCTTTGAATGCCAATTACCAGTCTTAAGCAACTGCTGGAGAATCCTGAGTCTCAGCAAGTTAATCAAAAGGCTTAGGACTTCAGATACATTTTTATAGGCGTGTCTAATGGCCTGTAAAATAATATTGCATAATTAGCATATTCAAATGACAGCCACATCATTTAAAACTCTAATTTACAATGAAAGGCAGTAAAAGATTATTTTACATCACTTTTTCAATAGAAAGGGAAAAGATGAGTTTATGTTAGAAGCCATGTAGTACTGTGCCTAGACCTAATACAAGTTCCTTATGTGCTGTAATTAAATATACAAAGGTACAAGTTACAAGTACTTCTTTATCTTCCATTAAGCATAGGCCTGGTTGCTTTATTGCTGAAAGACAGATGTTATCAAAATATATTATGGTATATACGCTGGTGTAAAACTCCAATCTGGTTTCAACTGGCAGAACAAACTCCTAGAATGACTGTAGTAGAATGCATGCAAGGAGGCAATCACAAAATAAAGAATGATTTGAGAATAAAGGAAAAACAAAGACATGGTGCTTCTCAGTGGAACTATTTCCAGCTGAACAGTTTGTGCAAGAACCTGGATCAGCCACACCTGGATGTGTCAGGATGAACCCAGACATCCAGGGGCTACAAATCAGGCACAGAGCACAAACCCCTTCCCTGAGTATCCCTGGGGAGAGAGGAATCAGCTGGTTCTGAAGAACATCTCGAGGTCTATTGTGTTGGCAGTTCATTTGCTTCAGAACTTGAGCCCACACACTAGAATAGCGGACAAACAAACACCTCCATGTTTTTGAAATCCCATTTTCACAGCCTAAGCTGAGCTGTAAAACAAGCTTTCTCTGATTCAATGAGTCTAAACTTCCCAACATGGCACCAATCCAACTCTATAGACACATAACATTATTTTGTGTACAAAAATATCTCCTATATCACAGCCAGGCACACACAAGGCAGCAGAGCAGAATTAGATTAGGAAGTCCCAGTATAGAAATTTAGATACCCTATTTAAAAAAGCTATTAGAGGTTTGAATTGCTGAAGAAATTCACCTAGCTGAAGGGGGGAAAATCCCCACAGCCTTATATTACAGGTCTAGTAAAACTCCCTAGCAATGTTAGCAAGCTGTAAGCTTTCCTAGCGCTAATATATAAAATTAATTTCATGCTTGTCTACTCTTGTAAAATCACTGACAGAACACTTCACTTTTTAAGGCAAAATTGGGGGCTCATATAAGCTCAACATTATTTTAAGCTAACTAATATCTGAGCTACATTGCTGCCCAATTAATTGAAATAATAAAGCACAAACCAAGTGAAGGTTCCTGCTAGGAA
>NW_020937668.1:0-1952 GCF_003984885.1 Neopelma chrysocephalum
TTCCTAGCAGGAACCTTCACTTGGTTTGTGCTTTATTATTTCAATTAATTGGGCAGCAATGTAGCTCAGATATTAGTTAGCTTAAAATAATGTTGAGCTTATATGAGCCCCCAATTTTGCCTTAAAAAGTGAAGTGTTCTGTCAGTGATTTTACAAGAGTAGACAAGCATGAAATTAATTTTATATATTAGCGCTAGGAAAGCTTACAGCTTGCTAACATTGCTAGGGAGTTTTACTAGACCTGTAATATAAGGCTGTGGGGATTTTCCCCCCTTCAGCTAGGTGAATTTCTTCAGCAATTCAAACCTCTAATAGCTTTTTTAAATAGGGTATCTAAATTTCTATACTGGGACTTCCTAATCTAATTCTGCTCTGCTGCCTTGTGTGTGCCTGGCTGTGATATAGGATGTATTTTTGTACACACAATAATGTTATGTGTCTATAGAGTTGGATTGGTGCCATGTTGGGAAGTTTAGACTCATTGAATCAGAGAAAGCTTGTTTTACAGCTCAGCTTAGGCTGTGAAAATGGGATTTCAAAAACATGGAGGTGTTTGTTTGTCCGCTATTCTAGTGTGTGGGCTCAAGTTCTGAAGCAAATGAACTGCCAACACAATAGACCTCGAGATGTTCTTCAGAACCAGCTGATTCCTCTCTCCCCAGGGATACTCAGGGAAGGGGTTTGTGCTCTGTGCCTGATTTGTAGCCCCTGGATGTCTGGGTTCATCCTGACACATCCAGGTGTGGCTGATCCAGGTTCTTGCACAAACTGTTCAGCTGGAAATAGTTCCACTGAGAAGCACCATGTCTTTGTTTTTCCTTTATTCTCAAATCATTCTTTATTTTGTGATTGCCTCCTTGCATGCATTCTACTACAGTCATTCTAGGAGTTTGTTCTGCCAGTTGAAACCAGATTGGAGTTTTACACCAGCGTATATACCATAATATATTTTGATAACATCTGTCTTTCAGCAATAAAGCAACCAGGCCTATGCTTAATGGAAGATAAAGAAGTACTTGTAACTTGTACCTTTGTATATTTAATTACAGCACATAAGGAACTTGTATTAGGTCTAGGCACAGTACTACATGGCTTCTAACATAAACTCATCTTTTCCCTTTCTATTGAAAAAGTGATGTAAAATAATCTTTTACTGCCTTTCATTGTAAATTAGAGTTTTAAATGATGTGGCTGTCATTTGAATATGCTAATTATGCAATATTATTTTACAGGCCATTAGACACGCCTATAAAAATGTATCTGAAGTCCTAAGCCTTTTGATTAACTTGCTGAGACTCAGGATTCTCCAGCAGTTGCTTAAGACTGGTAATTGGCATTCAAAGGGGTGGCAGAATGCACCTGCCATTCTGACCACTGGTGACCTTCACCAGGAATTAACTGCAAAATCCATGTCAGGCAGTTAATTGAATGAAGCTGTGAACTTGTAAATGGTAATGGTTATGATTAGTGTAAAACATGCCAGAACAGTAATGATGTAATCTGGCTCTCAAGAGACTCGGGGGTGAAGTCTTGGGGGTTTTATGTGCCAGAATTAAAGAGGGGGCAAATGACAAGAGGGAAGCTTGAAAGGGGGAGAGAGGGAAAGGAACACCTCTTCTCTTTTTTCCAAAGACTCCACAGATAAAAATATTTAATTGGATTTGAGAGGCTGGTGAACTTTTTATTCCCGTCAAAGTGGTTCATCTGTCTTTAAGGCAGAAAGGACTGTCAGCAGCCCTTTGGTCCAGACATGGGGAGGTGTTTGCTGCTCGTGGCTGCATGTGAGGAGCTGTGTCCTAGTTAGAACAGCTGGGACCAGTTCATCACTGGGTGGGTGTAACCCAAAACTGTGCATTCTAGAGCCTTCCATGCCATTGCCCAGAAACTGTTCTCAACAGACCATTGACACCCTCTGCCCAGAGCAGCCCTGACCCCTCAGGCTGTAAACTGGG
>NW_020937669.1:0-1639 GCF_003984885.1 Neopelma chrysocephalum
CCCAGTTTACAGCCTGAGGGGTCAGGGCTGCTCTGGGCAGAGGGTGTAAATGGTCTGTTGAGAACAGTTTCTGCGCAATGGCCTGGAAGGCTCTAGAATACCCAGTTTGGGGTTACACCCATCCAGTGATGAACTGGTCCCAGCTGTTCTAACCAGGACAATGCTCCTTGAAGTGCTCAGACTCCTTCTCCTGGGGGATTACACAGCCCCTGCTCCTCCTGCACCAGCCCAGCTGGGCTGCCTGCTGCTGAGGTGGCACCAGGGATAACCAGCTGATTTTGGCTGGTACCTGCACTGGCTCTGTGCCAACGACCATCTCTTGTGTCCAGCTGATGCACTGAGAGCACCAAAGGCAAATCTCACAGCTGGATATCATCAAAAGAATAGTGAGATTGCTGCTGGCCCTGGTGGGGTGTGGGGAGAAGAGCAGGTCAGAGGAGCAGGAAGCCCTAAGGGGGGGAAGTCCTCTAAAGGAATGTGCTGGAGAGCACTGAGGGCTGCCTGAGGGCTGCCTGGATATGCCAGACCTCATTTGTATGATGGATATGAAGTATTTGTGACATTTTTGTTAAAACATCGTTCTAGGTAACCCCGGAGTGAGCATGATGTTTGTGTTCATGTTTGGAAATGTTGGTACAATGCTTCTGGGAGAGAGGGGTCACCAAGAGCTCCATCAGAGCCTTCAGTGATTGCAGAAGAGAAACTGTGAGAAAAGGGCAGGGGGAGAATTTTCTTTCAGGTGTTCTGTGTTTTATAGGGAGAACTGAGGGAGGGTCTGGAGTGCCACTGGTGACTCCTGGAAATAGCTGTGGACTTGGTGGATGGATTGGTAAGGAAAAGGAGGAGGAATAGCTGTGGTGAAGCTCCTATGAGTGAGCAAACCAAAAGTGAGATCCCTTGGACTGGTTCCAGCAGTAAGAGCAGTGCTGGAGGGGCCCCCCAGCCCTGCTGAGCTCTGAGCAGTGCAGCAGCTCCAGGGAGAACCTGCCCAACACTCCCATGTCCTTCACAGGCACAGGAACTGCAGAGCCAGGGAGCTGCATGCAAATTTAATCCCAGGAGGACGAGCACATCCTCTGCTCTCCAGCATCTCTGTCCTGCTGGAACAGGGGCCTGGGGCAGGAAGAGGAGTTAATCTTACTCAAGTTTCCCAAGTTATTGTTTCCTTGTATCTCCCTTTCCTTTGTACAGTTTCCTGTTGGTTAGTTCTGCTTCATAATCCCCTGATTTGAGGGGTTGTTTTGTTCTTAGTCATAGTTTGAATATTAAGAAAGATTGACCATTCTTGAGCACAAAAAGTAGTTTAATCTCATTTTCTTCCCTGGGTGTGGCTTGCTCTGTTACTCAAATTTTGTTAGGAACACAAAACACGGATGCCTTTCCTCTGTTTTATTTGGCACAGGGAATCAGTGGATCCAACATCCTTCCACTGCTGAGGAAACTGTCCCAGGTCTTATGATTTTTTTAATAAAATATGTGAATAGTTACTCATGTAAATGTTCTACTTTAATTATTGGTGGGATCTCCATCCTCTTAAACTTATATCTGTGGCATCTTTCTCAGTCCTTGTGTATTTATCACTCTGTATAGTATATACAGAGAACATACTTATTTCTTACTGTCATTTTCCACCTGCATG
>NW_020937670.1:0-1639 GCF_003984885.1 Neopelma chrysocephalum
CATGCAGGTGGAAAATGACAGTAAGAAATAAGTATGTTCTCTGTATATACTATACAGAGTGATAAATACACAAGGACTGAGAAAGATGCCACAGATATAACTTTAAGAGGATGGAGATCCCACCAATAATTAAAGTAGAACATTTACATGAGTAACTATTCACATATTTTATTAAAAAAATCATAAGACCTGGGACAGTTTCCTCAGCAGTGGAAGGATGTTGGATCCACTGATTCCCTGTGCCAAATAAAACAGAGGAAAGGCATCCGTGTTTTGTGTTCCTAACAAAATTTGAGTAACAGAGCAAGCCACACCCAGGGAAGAAAATGAGATTAAACTACTTTTTGTGCTCAAGAATGGTCAATCTTTCTTAATATTCAAACTATGACTAAGAACAAAACAACCCCTCAAATCAGGGGATTATGAAGCAGAACTAACCAACAGGAAACTGTACAAAGGAAAGGGAGATACAAGGAAACAATAACTTGGGAAACTTGAGTAAGATTAACTCCTCTTCCTGCCCCAGGCCCCTGTTCCAGCAGGACAGAGATGCTGGAGAGCAGAGGATGTGCTCGTCCTCCTGGGATTAAATTTGCATGCAGCTCCCTGGCTCTGCAGTTCCTGTGCCTGTGAAGGACATGGGAGTGTTGGGCAGGTTCTCCCTGGAGCTGCTGCACTGCTCAGAGCTCAGCAGGGCTGGGGGGCCCCTCCAGCACTGCTCTTACTGCTGGAACCAGTCCAAGGGATCTCACTTTTGGTTTGCTCACTCATAGGAGCTTCACCACAGCTATTCCTCCTCCTTTTCCTTACCAATCCATCCACCAAGTCCACAGCTATTTCCAGGAGTCACCAGTGGCACTCCAGACCCTCCCTCAGTTCTCCCTATAAAACACAGAACACCTGAAAGAAAATTCTCCCCCTGCCCTTTTCTCACAGTTTCTCTTCTGCAATCACTGAAGGCTCTGATGGAGCTCTTGGTGACCCCTCTCTCCCAGAAGCATTGTACCAACATTTCCAAACATGAACACAAACATCATGCTCACTCCGGGGTTACCTAGAACGATGTTTTAACAAAAATGTCACAAATACTTCATATCCATCATACAAATGAGGTCTGGCATATCCAGGCAGCCCTCAGGCAGCCCTCAGTGCTCTCCAGCACATTCCTTTAGAGGACTTCCCCCCCTTAGGGCTTCCTGCTCCTCTGACCTGCTCTTCTCCCCACACCCCACCAGGGCCAGCAGCAATCTCACTATTCTTTTGATGATATCCAGCTGTGAGATTTGCCTTTGGTGCTCTCAGTGCATCAGCTGGACACAAGAGATGGTCGTTGGCACAGAGCCAGTGCAGGTACCAGCCAAAATCAGCTGGTTATCCCTGGTGCCACCTCAGCAGCAGGCAGCCCAGCTGGGCTGGTGCAGGAGGAGCAGGGGCTGTGTAATCCCCCAGGAGAAGGAGTCTGAGCACTTCAAGGAGCATTGTCCTGGTTAGAACAGCTGGGACCAGTTCATCACTGGATGGGTGTAACCCCAAACTGGGTATTCTAGAGCCTTCCAGGCCATTGCGCAGAAACTGTTCTCAACAGACCATTTACACCCTCTGCCCAGAGCAGCCCTGACCCCTCAGGCTGTAAACTGGG
>NW_020937671.1:0-2005 GCF_003984885.1 Neopelma chrysocephalum
CCCCCCCAGCTCCCTCAGCTGCTCCTGCTGCTCCAGCCCCTTCCCAGCTCCATTCCCTTCCCTGCACACGCTCCAGCCCCTCAGTGTCTCTCTTCCATGAGGGCCCAGAACTGGACACAGCCCTGGAGGGGCCTCAGCAGGGCCAGCACAGGGACAGTCACTGCCCTGGTCCTGCTGCCACACCATGGCTGGCACAGCCCAGGGGCCATTGGCCTCTTGCCCTCCTGGGCTCCCCTGGGCTCATGTCCAGCCCTGGCACCAGCACCCCCAGGGCCTTTCCCAGTGGGCACTTCCCAGTCACTTTGCCCACATAACATGCCCTGCTCACGGTGGAAGCAGTGGATGGGGGACAGGGGAGCAGAGCACCCTCCAGGGCCGAACCAGCAGAAGGCTGAAGCCACAGCCCCATGAGCTCAGCACATCTCAGCAGAGGATGGCAGATGGTTATTCAAGGGAGTTACTGGGCTGCACACTAAGCAGGTGGCTGTTTTGGCACACCCAGCCAGGAATACTGAAGTCTGATTCCTTCAGCAGGAAAAAGAGCTTATCTCAGTTAGGAATACAAAGAGAATTTGAAAGATGTCTTTATTTTTACTTTCTCTGGACAGGAGTGGGAGATAAAAACTGCTTTGCATGATGAGCAGAGGCAGTGGGGTGCTCTCTGCATTCTCTGCTACTGATGAAAACCACCAAGGCGTTATTTACTGTGCTCTGGCTTCAGTTGTCCTTTGCTGCTTAGGGGTGCACATACTCTAATGTCAGCAGAAGAGATCATTCGGCTTGTGCAAAACATCTTCTTGACATAACAACCTCCATGGGAAATAGGCTGGGAGCAAGGAATGGGGGATTGGCTTTAGATGAGACTCCAGTACCAGCCTTGCCTTGGATATTGCATGTAAATACACACAGAGCAAGATCCTCCAGCGTGGGCAAAGTTTGATGCTCATGTTTGACCTGAGATCCAGCTAATGAATAAAATATCTCATTCTCTTTGCCACTTACACACAACTGCTCTGGTGGGTGAGACCTTGGCTCTCACTGTCACCACGGCTGCAAGCTCTGTCCCTGTGAGGACAGGCTCCCATCTGCTCTGAAAGGGTGAAACTGCTGCTGCTGACTGGTGGTGTGTTCTGCAGTGGCAGTGAGTGCTCACATGGGCAGACAGACCAGCATTCACAGAATATGCTGGTTTGGAAGGGACCCACAGGGATCATCCAGTCCAACCCTCAGCCCTGCACAGGCCCAGCCCCAAGAGTCACCCCCTGTGCCCCAGAGGATCATCCAAACCCTCCTGGAGCTCTGGCAGCCTTGGGGCTGTGCCCACTGCCCTGGGGAGCCTGGGCAGTGCCCAACCAGCCTCTGGGGGAAGAACCTTTGGCTGAGATCCAACCTGAGCCTGCCCTGACACAGCTCCAGCCATTCCCTGGCTGCTGTCCCTGGTCCCCCCAGAGCAGAGCTCAGTCCCTGCCCCTCCTCTGCCCCTGCCCAGGCATTGGAACTGCAGGGAGGTCTCCCCTGCTGATTGTACCCGAGGGATCTGCTTGACACCAGAGTAGTTTTGTGTCAGCACTGAACACAAAAACCAGCTCAATATTTAAGCAGCTACAAGAGTTTGGTAAATAGGACATGTCAGGTGGGATTGTTGTAACTACTGTTCACTAGGACACACAAGGAGGCAAAATTCACTTCCTGGGAAGATATTCTACTATGAAACTACTTCTGATTTTTTTTGTTCTTTTTACTATTTTAGTTCCAGTGAAATAAACAACATAATTATGATTTTACCTCTAGTTATTTAAATCGGAGGTTGTGAGATCCTGGATCCGAATCTCACTGAATGATTGATATGGGTTGGAACCAACTCACTGTGTGTGTGCATGTGGGGAAGGGCTGGGCCTGGACCTGCAGGTACATGGTAAGGCCTGAGCATAAGGCCTGTGCTGAGGGCACAGGGCAGAGCTGAAGGCCCTGCTGCCCACACAGAGACAGGGCAGAGCTGAAGGCC
>NW_020937672.1:0-6865 GCF_003984885.1 Neopelma chrysocephalum
TGAATCATCAGATCTTGTTGGTAACCATTTCTTTTTTCCTTTCCTCTCTCTCCTTCTCTCTTTCTTCTCTCTTTCTTCACCCCTTTTAATCTGTTTCCTTCTTTTACTCTTTTTCTTCTCTTGTGGGTAACTTAAAACCAATGAACTGTGTTTTACTAAAGCTGGTATATGGATTGTTTTAGTGGGTGTTTCCTGTGGAATGGGTCTTTGTGCTGAATGTTTTAGTGAAATGCTTTTTTCTTGGTTGTATTTTATTCCTGTAAAAACCTTTTGCCGAAATATCTTATTTTTCTCACTAAATTAAAAAGAACTTCTCTTCAAAAAAAAAAAAGTCTTAAATAAAAAATGTAACCACTCTGGGCAGTTTACAGCTTAATCCGGAACACAACAGAGGGTTGGAGCACCTCTCCTATGAGAAAAAGCTGAGAGAGTTGTGGTTGCTCAGTCTGGAGGAGAGAAGGCTCCAGGGAGACCTTAGAGCCCCTTCCAGTGCCTAAAGGGGGCTTAGGAGAAAGATGGAGACAAACTTTTTAATAAGCCTGTTGCAATAGGACAAGGCTTATTGGTTTTCAACTAAAAGAGGGTAGATTTAGCCTAGACATAAGGAAAAAGTTCTTTGCTGTGAGGGTGGTGAAATGCTGGAACAGGTTGCCCAGGGAGGTCATGGAGGACCCCCTGGAAACACTGAAGGTTAGTCAGACATCTCAAAGGAACCTGATGGAGTTGCAGACATTCCTGCTCATTGCAGGGGCCTGGGCCCCTTCCAACCCAAACAATGCCATGATTCTGTGAAATTATTCATCTTTGTTTTCAAACAATGAACAGATTTTACTTTTACAGAGCTAGCAAGTCAGTCTGTGCCCAGTAACTGGTGATCCATAACTCACATAGACAAGGAAATGGTACAACTATTGAATTTGCCACTGATAATAAAGATAAAATGGCCTTGAGCACCAAGCTCTACCTCTGTAGGTCCATGAAGCCATCACTCTCTTTAAACCCCTAAATGTTAAAATGCTAATGCTTCCCAATTTATCGTCATGGTTCCAGCACACCTGACAGGAACCATGGCACTTGGCAGTGATGTCTTTTTTCATGTTATAGTTCTGTGCACACAGCACTTCACCAGGGTCCTGCACTGACATGTTTGCATGATACAAGTGCACTGACCCCAGGCAGACATGTTATCCAGGAGATTATATATATTTATATACTCCACTGGAAGTGAACACTACCAGTGTGATCACGTTCAGTGTGATCACATTTAATTCAAAGCCAAGGTCAAGGGAACACAATGGTCTTTCCAAAATGAATGTGTGGTGCAGAAGAGTGGCTGGTAAACCCCAAATCCAGCAATGGGCCACAGAGACAATAAAGATTCTGATGCATCTGACCTACCTGGAGACTCTGAGCAAGCTGGGACTGTCTGGTCTGGACCAGAGGAGGCTCAGGAGGTCCTATCAGTGTGTATCAAAACCTGAGGAGGGAGTAGAGAAAAGCCAGGCTCTCTCTCCTCACTGGTGCCCAGTGACAGGATGAGAAGCAATGGACACAAACTGAAACCCAGGAAATCCGCTTAAAGACAAGAGAAACCTCATTTTTACTCTGAGGTGGTCAAACACTGGTAAGCTTGCTGGAGCAGCTGTGGAGTGTCCATCCTCAGTGCTAATTCAGCTCTGACTGGACACACTTGAGAGCCACATGCTGTAGGTGACCCAGCCTGGGCACAGGGGCTGAATGAGGGGACCTCAGGGGTACTCCTGTGCCAGCCTCAGCTACACTGAGAATCTGTGCAGTGATGACACAGCAAAGCTTGGCTTCACAGGAGCTTGAGTCTTCTGACTCCACCACCTTCCATGGATCCCATCTCATACTCCATGGACTATGACCTTCCCTGCTCTTAAAGAAAACATGTATCCCATGGGAAGATCAGGTCATTGTGAGTCAGTGTCAATATAATCTGGCTGATGGACCCAGGCCACAGAAGACAACAGGAACATGAGCTGTCCCAGATCCAAAGTTGGAGAAAAGCAGCAGAAATGCTGTTAAAAAGTATTGCATTTCAATTGTTCTTCTACCAAAGCTTGAAGAGCAGTTGGAACAGGTTTTCCTTTACAAAGCAGTTCATCACTTGCCTTTTTTAGGGGAATTAAATCCCATTATATTGTCAAAAGGAGCTCAGTTATAAAATTATTGTTATCAAATCTCATCATCATGGCTAGGCTTCGCGAATGAAGATTTGGGATATCAAATCTATAATTTGTATAAATTGATGATTTATAAAGAGTTATAATGATAGCTCACTTAGAAGGACCACATTTCATGCCAGCCAGACACCCTGGTCAAGGATTACTGGGTCACAGCACCATGGAGAGCCAGAGAGGGAAGCCCAGCTTGTTAAGAGGATTCAGAAATGATCCGGCCTGTGTCAAAATCCCTACTCCTATGATTGTGTACTGATATTGTCATTGCTCCCTTCCAACTACAAATGCAGGCAAAGGGGCCCAGACAAGATGTAGACATTGGAAATTTAGGATAATAAATCCCATTTGTAGCATCTCCTTTACAATACTGATAGTATTTAAGATCTGTGAGCCCAATTGAGAGACATTTTTAGGGGAACCAGAATTAGGCCCTAAATCAAGATACTGACCTGCACATGCTGAGAACTGTGTTATTTAATGTTCCAGATCAGAGTAGCAAATATTTTTGTGTCCTTTTCTCCTGAAGAATATTTAAAGGCTTCAAGAGAAGACAGAGAAATCTTGTACTTACTCCCCTATCAACCTCTGGGACAGCAGAGACCTATATTAGCACCGGGAGGGGAGTCACCCTCTCTTCTGCCTTCAGATTTGCTCTAATTGCCAGTAATACTAACTGGAAAAGGGATTTTCTGGTTTTCCACTGTGGAAAAACTTCCCCTAGACAGTATAAAAGCCCCAAATGGATTTGGAAGGGAAAAAACAGTCTTAACCTTCAAATTATAGTTTGCTAATGAAGCAAATAAATACTTTATTGAAAATTATGGAGGATAAACCCTACACACACTTAAAATGCACCAAGAGAGACAAGCAGCTCAGCCCACTAACTAGGAATAAGATCTCTCAGAGAAGCCAATAAACATCAGACAGAGCTGTGGAAAGAGTTTGTTGCATTAGAACACAAAAAGGTGAGCTCTGACATTTGGATTTGCTATAAAAGCCAACAGACATCACATGAAGAAGGCCTATCATCATGTTACAACATGCAGTAAAAGCCAATATAAGTTGAGTTATGACTTTAATAGGGCAGTCATTGAGTTGCAACATGTAATTGAAGCCAGTAGGTCTTACATAAGGCCACAAAGTGGGATTTGTTATCTTCCCAACAACACTCACAAGCTGCCAGACTCTGCGGGACGATATGAAACGGGGCTTCTGGATTTTTCACATTCATGCTGTGTTATACAATAGGAGCCAACAGAAAAATGAATCATGATGCGTGGAAAGGGACACTTCCTAACCATTTGCAATAGCTATGAAATACAACATCCTCCGAAATGGGATGGGATGGAGGCAAAATTAGCAGCACTACAAATCAGGCCCAATAGTTCAATAAGGAGGGGGATTCACTCGAGCTGCTTGTTCGTCTGAAGGCAACATGCCAGACAAGATAGTTTTCAAGCCAAAATGATGTTTATTTAGAGGAAAAGTTACTACTGGTGTTTCTGAAGATAATTTTTGCAAAAACCAAGCATATTTTCCAGAACAAATGGAAAAGAGACACTACATTACCCAGCAGAGAAATTCCTCATGCAGGTATAAATGCTGGCAGCCCATTATTTTAGCAATGACACTCCATATGCACCTGCTGATAAGGCTAATTTAACTGTACTCCCTGTACTTGGAGCTACACCAGCCTCCGGATTCTGGAGCAGGGAGCAGACAGATGCCAGATGTGCCCCTTGACTCGCCCTCATGCATCTGCACTGCCATCTGTAAGAGCCACAAGCAGGATTCCCCAGCTTGACTGCCTGCAGCCTCCACAGCCCTTGAAGCACAGGGATTGCTGAAGACTCACAGGGTCCACTTCCCCCTTACACCTTGTTTTATTGACCCTCATGGTGAGGGGTGAGAGCAGCAGGTTCAGTGGAAACATATGACATTTTGTTGGCAAATACTAATCCTAGTGTTGCAGAGGGCAATGCAGCAGTGGAAAACAGGCTGGGATGGTCCTACTACACCCATCCCATCAATATAAACTGGTACAGACTTAGAATGCCCAGTTTTGCCCTCTGCTCTTCCCAAAGTTGGCCTCAAGGCTGTCAGCATTACCAGAGCTCATCACATGCACTCACAGCAACAGCTGCACTCAGTTCTGAGTCTCCTCTCCCTGAACATCACCTTCCCTGGGGAATACACCTGCAGTTTTCAACGTGGACCAGGTATGACCCTTCATACTGGCACAGGCCAAACTTCCAAGGCAGCACAGGACCTCTAGGAGAGTCCTGGAGGGGAGTGCAAAGAGCCAAACAAATTCCTGAGTGATGTCGATTACTGACTGGCATGAGGAGTAAACTTGTCACGCAGAAAAGCGAAAGACTAGGAACAGATTTTGGAAAGGAGGAGCAGATCTCCCCAGCACGAGACAGGGCAGCAGCTGCTGTCTCTGCTCATCCCTGTAGAGGTCATTCATTTGTTCCAGGGCTTGGAAACCTGGGACCAAATGGGCTCCCGGGGCTCCACCAGGCACAGGAGGACAGCTCTGGTGCCTCCTGCAGCGCGTGGTAACCCAGCAATTATCTAAATCAATTAGCAAGCTTCGTTTCCATTTCGACATCGAGCAATGTCAGGAGCTTTCCAAGAGTCTGTTTCTTCTCATGGTCTTTTTCCCCCAGCATGTTTTTAATTACAGCCAATGCTAATTTTAACGAGTTGTCTGCCTTCAGTTCTGCGTGACTATAATGTTCTCCAGCTGATTTTTAAAACTCGGAATGTTTTAACTTTTCAAGCTGCCTTTTCAACAGAAACAGCCGCCTGTTAAATGGCTTGGCAGCCGGCCCTGCTCTGCAAACTGCACCGTGGTGCTGCATTCCAGGCAGACCTGATCCCTCTGCATCTCAGGATGGATCCACTCACCCGCTGCAGAAAAGCCCTCCTGTGTGTGTTAACCCCTCCTCTGCTGGGCTGCACCAACACAAACACACCTGAGCTCCACAGAGCTGAATTCTTCACCTTTTCTTACCCAGATTTATCAAGCACTGCGTTATTTTTGAGCTACAGGAAGCATTCATAGATTTTAAAGCACAAAAGGAAAACTTATGGTCATCCATGGCAGGGGGCTGGAACTAAATCACAGAATCACAGAATTCCAGAATATGCTGAGTTGGAAGGGACCCACTGGGATCACCAAAATCCAACTCCTGGCCCTGCACAGGCCCATCCCCAAGAGTCACACCCTGTGCCCCAGAGGATCAGCCAAACCCTCCTGGAGCTCTGGCAGCCTTGGGGCTGTGCCCACTGCCCTGGGGAGCCTGGGCAGTGCCCAACCAGCCTCTGACTGATCTTTAAGGTCACTTCCAACTCAAACCATTCTATGACCTACCCATCTGCACAGCCTACGGAATTTCATGTACGATTCACATTCCAGGCCAAATCTTTTTGTTTCAGATGGGACATGTTTTCAGAAAAATGTTCAGTCTTTAACTGATTCATCCAAGTTATGGAGAAATGGCTTAGCAATTTTTCATCAAGTTATCAGTAGTTCCAATAAAACACAAATAGATTAAATGGGAAATCCTCATCTCTTCCAAGAGCGGGGATAGCACTTACCTTGGGAATGATTTCCTTTAGGAAAGGAGATAGATTTGTGAAGCTCATGTAAATGTGCTCGTAGGTGAAGTCGGGGGCTGGCAAGACAGATCACACAGAATGACACAATTCTGAGTTGGATGAGACCCACAAGAATCATCAAGTCCAACTCTTAAGTGAATGACCCATATGGGGATCAAACCCACAACCCTGGAATTATTAACCCCATGCTCTGACCAACTGAGCCCATCTCAGGGTTTACCTGCAGCCTCCCACCAGCCCTGTGCCACAGAGGTGTTAAACACCAAGAATTTCTGTCCTGAGTATATCCTTGAAGTGTTACCCAAATGCTTGGCTTCCAGACCAGAAGCTCCCTCTAAAAGTCACGTTACAATTCAAGACCACTTGGGAATCAAACTGTGTAACCTCGACTCTCAGTTCCACTGGCCAGATTTTCCACCTCTAAAATGAGTACACCACGTGCAATCCTCTGCCAGTTTAATGTGACAGCTCCCCACCAATGCAAATTGTCACTGCTTGATTTGCTTTGTGTTTTTAAAATTTTATCAGTTATTGAAGAAACTTGAAAGGAAAAATTGTGAACATTGACTTGGTTAACACAAAACTCAAGGTCTACAAAGTTCATCTTTCAATACAAAAAAGTGTCCTCCTGTTCTCTTTGAGACTCTTTGCCTACTCTGAAACTGGATTTTGTCTTACTTAAGACTTGTGCTATCCATCTGAAGCTTTTCCTTTTTTTTTTCCGCAAAATAAAGTAAAACCGAATTCTTTGGAAGTAAATTAAATTTTCAGACTTTCCAATCCTGCAGGAATTTTATAGTTCACTTCAACAGTTAAAACCCTCTGATTCTGAATAATACTCATGTGTTTTCACAATGAAGCTGTCGGAAAGTCAACTATGACTGCTCACACAAATAAATGAAAATGTATATAAATGTATATACAAACCCACTAATATAACAGAACACACAAAGCTGTGATGAAATGGGGCTGTTGGCTGAATGGAGCACTATTAGTGCTCTTACTAATTACCTAAGTTTTTAGAGTGGTGCAGG
>NW_020937673.1:0-3583 GCF_003984885.1 Neopelma chrysocephalum
CCCTGGGCTCATCTCCAGCCCTGGCACCAGCACCCCCAGGGCCTTTCCCAATGGGCACTTTCCAGCTCTCAACATCTGAGCCATGAATGTGAGGGCAGATGACACAGATTGATTTTTAGGGTGGAAATTTAACAGTCTACATAGATATTTCACCAGGAAGCAGCAGCTCTGTTAATGTAATAGTATCTACTGCTACAGTTTCTCGTGTTTTCTCTCTTTTCCCATCCTCACTCCGTGTTCTCTTACTATACTTTAGAGCTCTTAAATCCTTCATCCTTTCCCTTTCCACTCCCAAATACATTGTTTGTTTTCACTATTACATATTCTCTTCCTAATAAATTCATTCTGCTTCTGTCTTAAACA
This sequence comes from Neopelma chrysocephalum, assembly GCF_003984885.1. Classification (NCBI taxonomy): domain Eukaryota; kingdom Metazoa; phylum Chordata; class Aves; order Passeriformes; family Pipridae; genus Neopelma; species Neopelma chrysocephalum. Next base: position 364 of record NW_020937673.1, read on the forward strand.
CTTAGTTTTAGGGTCATTCCCCAGGTCACATACATCCTAGCTCAGACTATAGTCTCTTTCTCCAGCACTTAAACCTAACTTAAGACCAGAAGATGACAGAGTGGATCCCACCCTGTTGCCTGGAAGGAGCAATTAGACAACTCCAATCTGTCCTGTCCATTCCTGGCACTTGGCAAAAGAATTTCAGAATTCCTAACAGCTGGTGTCACCAGTCCCAGCTCTGTAAGGCCTCCAGCTCTTGTGCAAGAACAAAGATAGGCATCTACAAGTTCAACTCTTCCCTTCCCTCAACCTGCACCTCCTTGTTCACCCCACCCACTCTCTACATAAAGCCACTTCTGCCTGTTTCCCAGGTGGCTTTAAAGTGGCATTGACACAGAATTCAACCTATTCCCCTGCAGCTGAACAGCACCAAGACCCAATGCCATCAATGCCATCTCACTGCAGTGACCCAGCAAGGCCATTTGAGCCCCTGCAATACCGACCTGCCCTCGCAGACATTGCCCAGGCATGATTTTGGACCCCCACAAGGGTCTTGCAGCTCCTCAGAGGGGAAGTGGAGCTTCTAAAGAGTGTCAATTCATCTTGTTTATATGTTCATTTTTTCCAGAGATTCTTGTGAAGTTGCTCACAGCTCTTGCAAAAGTAGAATGGTTATTTCCAACCAGCTGTCATTCCTTAATTAGTCAGCCTGGAGTAAGTGCTCTGCATCCCTACTGGGAATGGCAGCAACAGCAAGAGATAACAGTGGGTCTGAGTGGGGATGTTCTGCTGGTGCCTTACAGTTGTCCAAGCCCCACTGAGCCGAGTCACCCCGAGAAAGGCCCAGCAATGCCAGTAAAGCTGACACATTGCTCTGCAAGCTTAAAAAGCTGGTTTCCTGAACTTTTGCATCCTATATTCCTTGTTCAGTCCCACAGTAACTTCAGGCTTTCCTTAGTCTTTCTGCTCCACAACAGCTCAAGTCTTTGGGATTTCTATGAGATGCAGATGAACATGGCAAACAGGTTCAAGAATTACTTGGGGAGAAAGAGGTACTGACAAGCCTAATTACAACAGGCTCATTCCCTTTGGAGATCATGAAAAGCTTCCAAGATAGAAACAACTAGCAATGATCCCCAGAGGCAAAAGATTTGTCAATATTGTAAAACTCTATAAACCACAGTTTCCATTAAGATCCCTGGATACCTGGTAGCAACCAATATCTCAAGTTTAGTAGTTTCCCATGATGTGTTTGTACAACACGAGGTGCAGAAGCAGCGATGTTTTCCTGCAGCTGAAGGGCTCAGGGCCTGCAGGGCTCACCTCCCTCAGCAGGGGCAGCAAAAGCTGCACCTTTTCTAGCAGAAATCTATCAAACCTGCACAGGCTAATCCAGATTTCCACCAGACTGCTCTTGGCTCCAGGCAGGGAACACCCGGGTTTGCACCCAGGGAGTGCCTTGAGTCACTTAATTGACTGGGAAGAGGAACAGCCCCGGTGCAGCTTTGTTCTCTAACCCAGTTCTAGTTCCAGTATCGGGAGAGCAATTAGAGAAGTGATAGCAGGTGATCCTGGGAACTGGGACAGAAATATGAGGTACAGGAGAGCACCCGGCAGGGCAGACAACAACACTGAGCTTCTCTGGTGATAAACTTTGCCCTAACAAAGAAGGGATTCACAGCATTCAAAGGATGGATGGACAAAACCAGACAATAGCTTTGTCACCTTGAAAAAAAGAATAACAGTCTTATATTTTGGCTATAATGAAAGGGAAAGTGATAGAAAACAATCACTTGTATTTCCCACTATCCTTGAGATTACACCAGCAATTCTGATCTCAGTTAAAGATCAAGCTAAGTCTTCAAAAATCTTAACTCTTCACAAAATTCCCACTCTCTGGAGAAAGCACTAGGGAATTTCAGTTAAAATTACAAAATAAGTAAAACTAATCACAACAGTTCAGCTAAACAGGCTCTGATCTCCTTTAAGAAATCATATCCATATCTGACTTGGAAGAAGTTGAAGAAACAAGAAAAAATAATTAATACATACTTTTGAAGTCAAATACAGCAGATTGAGCTCGAGCTTGAACCACCTCCCGAACCCAGCTCTGCCCGCACAGGGACTGTTGGAGGCACCAATGACACATTCCCAGAGGAGAGGAGTCACCATCCCACGGGACAGCTGGAGCACAGCAGGAAGGGAGAAAGCTGGGCATCCATCTGTACCATCCCAGAGTGAGGAGCATCTGTCCTCATGGCTTCCTGCTATAACACAGCCAGAAACCCCAAATGCTTTAAAGCATTTCCAAATGAGGGTGAGCCTCTCCTTTGGGTGCAATGGACAACATCTGCTAAACCAGGAGCCTGGTAAACAATGTTTATTGATCAAGGATTTTCCTCTTTTAACTACTGAGAGACTCTTAATAAAAATATACTGTAGCACAAACATTAAATTAATTTGGAGAATTTAAACTGCACTAGATGTGAATCAACCCATCTCCCAGCAAGGACCAAATCCCTACTTATCTGTCTGCAAAGAAAGACAAAAATACTACAGTGCTTCCAAATGCCAGGTCAGGAATAGGGGATCCAACTGTGCTTATCCTAAACACTGAAAAGATTCATCCCCACAAAAAATATCTTTGGAAGCACAGTCATGGGCTGTATATGGAGCAATGATATCAAAGATTCGTGTATAAGCATAAAAAGGTACGGACAGTTATTCAAATCTGGTCAATAAAGATGTTGGGTTTCACAGAGCAATAACACACCTTCAGCTACAGGTTTAACCTCAGTCAGGTTGCCTGCGGAAAACGGTTCTTTCCAATACTTCTCCATTGATTATGTAACTTTTATTTTTAATATAGTGAGATAATCATGTTGTAGCTTTATGCAAAAAAACAAAAAAAAAGAAAAAGAATAATTCCCCTGAGAAAAGTAGAAAATAAAGTCCATAGTCAAAGGATTTTCCAAATACAGAGCTTCTGAAAATATCCAATGGTAGATAAACTAACTCCACTCTCCACAGTCACTACAAAGCACTTGGAAAAAAAAGCTCTCAGGTTCATTAAATTAAATTTGATTTAGTTTTCAGCAGTCCTGTGACGAGCAGGGATCTGGACTCAATGATCCTTATGGATCCTTTCCAACCTGAGACACCACAGGAGTCACAGAGTGGGTTGGGTTTAGGGGACCACAGTGGCTCATCTGGTCCCACCTCCTGCTCCAGCAGGGCC
>NW_020937674.1:0-337 GCF_003984885.1 Neopelma chrysocephalum
CCTGTCAGGGGGTTGCAGAGCCAGAAGGTCCCCCCTGAGCCTCCTTTGCTCCAGGCTGAGCCCCCCCAGCTCCCTCAGCTGCTCCTGCTGCTCCAGCCCCTTCCCAGCTCCGTTCCCTTCCCTGCACATGCTCCAGCCCCTCAGTGTCTCTTCCATGAGGGCTCAGAGCTGGACACAGCCCTGGAGGGGCCTCAGCAGGGCCAGCACAGGGACAGTCACTGCCCTGGTCCTGCTGCCACACCATGGCTGGCACAGCCCAGGGGCCATTGGCCTCTTGCCCCCCTGGGCTTCCCTGGGCTCATCTCCAGCCCTGGCACCAGCACCCCCAGGGCCTTTC
>NW_020937675.1:0-323 GCF_003984885.1 Neopelma chrysocephalum
GCAGAGCCAGAAGGTCCCCCCTGAGCCTCCTTTTCTCCAGGCTGAGCACCCCCAGCTCCCTCAGCTGCTCCTGCTGCTCCAGACCCTTCCCAGCTCCGTTCCCTTCCCTGCACACGCTCCAGCCCCTCAGTGTCTCTTCCATGAGGGCCCAGAACTGGACACAGCCCTGGAGGGGCCTCAGCAGGGCCAGCACAGGGACAGTCACTGCCCTGGTCCTGCTGCCACACCATGGCTGGCACAGCCCAGGGGCCATTGGCCTCTTGCCCCCCTGGGCTCCCCTGGGCTCATCTCCAGCCCTGGCACCAGCACCCCCAGGGCCTTTC
>NW_020937676.1:0-1422 GCF_003984885.1 Neopelma chrysocephalum
TGAGGGTGGCAGTGAGGGTGGCACTGAACAGCAGGGTCTGGCGCCGCACCGGGACGTGCTCCAGGATGAGCTCCAGGTCGGCGGTGAAGTCAGCACAGCCCTGCTCCAGCAGCCTGTCGGCCTCATCCAGCACCTGGGAACAGATCCCCCCCAGTGCTGGGAACACCCATGGGGCATCCCCCCCAAAAAAAAAAACCCTCGGGAAAGGGCCTGTCCTAGTTAGAACAGCTGGGAGCAGTTCATCACTGGATGGGTGTAACCCAAAACTGGGTATTCTAGAGCCTTCCAGGCCATTTCTCAGAAACTGTTCTCAACAGAGCATTTACACTCTCTGCCCAGAGCAGCCCTGACTCCTCAGGCTGTAAACTGGGTGTTAAGAGGTCTGTGAGATAGGAGGGTGCTCCTGTCCTCACACCCAGTGTGGAACTCCCTGCCCTGAGGGAGGTACTGGGCATTCCTGCCTGAACTAGAAGATAGATAATCTTGGAGTCTTGGGACATTTTTAACCACTCATGGGATGCAGAGGAAGACTGCAGACCACCACTCTCAACCAGACTGAGACCACCACTCTCGACCAGACTGAGACCACCACTCTTGACCAGACTGAGACCACCACTCCTGACCAGACTGCACCAGCCTCTCACCAACAGGTTTTTCCCCCTCTCCTTTTCCTTTGGACTCAGGGGGCCCAACAAACACCACTCTGTTCCTGCCTCAGGGTGCTGGGTTATACATTTGGGTTTTGTGGGTTAAAACCAACCGTTTGTCTGTATAATCGTACTTACTGTATTATTTTATTAAATTGTTATTCTGACTTATAATCTCTCCTTTGAGTTGAGTTCATTTCCCCTGCTGGGTTTCCCTTTAAACCAGCACAGAGCCTTACCAGGAATCTGAGCTTTTTGAGGCTGAAGGTGCTGGAGCTGCGCAGGTGATCGGCCAAGCGGCCCGGCGTGGCCACCACCACGTGGGGCTTCCTGGCCAACTCCAGGGCCTGGGCCACCATGTCTGTGTGGGGAACAGGACAGGGGTGTTTGGATATTGTATAGATGGTGTGTATATTGTACATCTATATACTGTATATATTATATATATGTATAAAAATATAATAATGCAAATAATATAAAACATTATATATCATATATCAACATGTTGCATATATTGCATATAGTATATATATAGTATATATGCATAGAAAGTATAATACTATAAATAATATAAGAGTATATATTATATATCAACGTATTCTGTATGTCGCATATAGCATATGTGTATATATGCATATATGTATAAAAAAATACATAAAACAGTATATATTATATATCAACATATTACATATAGTACATATATAGTATATATGCATAGAAAATATAACACTATAAATAATATAAAACAGTATATATTATATATCAACGTATTCTG
>NW_020937677.1:0-2244 GCF_003984885.1 Neopelma chrysocephalum
TGAGGGTGGCAGTGAGGGTGGCACTGAACAGCAGGGTCTGGCGCCGCGCCGGGACGTGCTCCAGGATGAGCTCCAGGTCGGCGGTGAAGTCGGCACAGCCCTGCTCCAGCAGCCTGTCGGCCTCATCCAGCACCTGGGAACAGATCCCCCCCAGTGCTGGGAACACCCATGGGGCATCCCCCCCAAAAAAAAAAACCCTCGGGAAAGGGCCTGTCCTAGTTAGAACAGCTGGGAGCAGTTCATCACTGGATGGGTGTAACCCAAAACTGTGTATTCTAGAGCCTTCCATGCCATTGCCCAGAAACTGTTATCAATAGAGCATTGACACCCTCTGCCCAGAGCAGCCCTGACCCCTCAGGCTGTAAACTGGGTGTTAAGAGGTCTGTGAGACAGGAGGGTGCTCCTGTCCTCACATCCAGTGTGGAACTCCCTGCCCTGAGGGAGGGACTGGGCATTCCTGCCTGAACTGGAGAATATATAATCTTGGAATCTTGGGACTTTTTTAACCACTCGTGGGATCCAGAGGAAGACTGTACAGCACCACTCTCAACCAGACTGAGACCACCACTCTTAACCAGACTGAGACCACCACTCTTGACCAGACTGCACCAGCCCTCTCACCAACAGGTTTTTCCCCCTCTCCTTTTCCTTTGGACTCAGGGGGCCCAACAAACACCACTCTGTTCCTGCCCCAGGGTGCCGGGTTATACATTTGGGGTTTGTGGGTTAAAACCAACCGTTTGTCTGTATAATCGTATTTATTGGATTATTTTACGAAATTGTTATTCTGATTTATAATCTCTCCTTTGAGTTGAGTTCATTTCCCCAGCTGGGTTTCCCTTTAAACCAGCACAGGGCCTTACCAGGAATCTGAGCTTTTTGAGGCTGAAGGTGCTGGAGCTGCGCAGGTGATCGGCCAAGCGGCCCGGGGTGGCCACCACCACGTGGGGCTTCCTGGCCAACTCCAGGGCCTGGGCCACCATGTCTGTGTGAGGAACAGGACAGGGGTGTTTGCATATTGTATAGACAGTATGCATATTGTACATGTATGTATTGCGTATATTATATATAAAAATATAATAATGCAAATAATATAAAACATTGTGTATTATATATCAACATATTGTATATATTTCATATACTACATATATAGTATATATGCATAGAAAATATACTATAAATGATATAAAGCAATATATATTATATATCAATGTATTCTGTATGTTGCATATAGTATATATGTATAAAAATATAATAATATAAACAAAACATTCTATATTATATATCAACATATTGCATATATTGCATATAGTATATATAGTATATATGCATAGAAAATATAATACTATAAATAATATAAAACAGTATATATTATATATCAACGTATTCTGTATGTTGCATATAGTGTATATGTATATATTGCATATATGTATAAAAATATAATAATATAAATAAAACATTGTATATTATATATCAACATATTGTATATATTCCATATACTATATATATGTAGCATAGATGCACAGAAAATATAACACTATAAATAATATAAAACATTGTATATTATTTATCAACATATTGTATATATTCCATATACTATATATATGCAGTATACATGCACAGAAAATATAATACTATAAATATAAAACATTATGTATTATATAACAACATATTGCGCATAATATGTATGTATATACTGTATATACATATAAAAATATAATAATATAAATAAAACATTGTGTATTACATAACAACATACTGTATATATTGCATATAGTATATATGTATATATCGTATATATGCATAAAAATATAACAATATAAATAATATAAAGCATTATGTATTATAAAACAACATATTGTATATATTGCTCACCGAGACCGCCCACCACCACACAGTCCTTGAGGCCCAGGGGCTTCCCCAGCACTCGGAACTGCTCCGCGATCTGCTGCGCGAGTTCCCTGCGGAGGGAGGGAGGGAGGGGCGGCTCAGAGGGGCCGGTTCCCGGCGGCAGGGGCAGCTCCGCCCGCCGCGGGGGTCCCTCGGTACCTGGTGGGGGTCAGCACGAGGCAGAAGATGCCGTAGGGGTCCTCGGAGAGCGCCTGCAGCACGGGCAGCACAAAGGCCGCCGTCTTCCCGCTGCCCGTCTTGGCGCAGCCCAGGCAGTCCCGGCCTGCGGGAGGGAACGGGGACCGTCAGGGGCCGCTCCCGGGGATGGGACGGGAGGGGTCAGGGACCATTCCC
>NW_020937678.1:0-951 GCF_003984885.1 Neopelma chrysocephalum
TATATAGCATATATGCATAGAAAATATAATACTATAAATAATATAAACCAGTATATATTATATATCAACGTATTCTGTATGTTGCATATATGTATATATTGCATATATGTATAAAAATATAATAATATAAATAAAACATTGTATATTATATATCAACATATTGTATATATTCCATATACTATAGATATGTAGCATAGGTGCATAGAAAATATAATACTATACATAATATAAAACATTATATATTATATATCAACATATTGTATATATTCCATATATATATATGCAGTATACATGCATAGAAAACATAATACTATAAATATAAAACATTATGTATTATATAACAACATATTGTGCATAATATGTATGTATATACTGTATATATGTATAAAAATATAATAATATAAATAAAACATTGTGTATTACACAACAACACACTGTATATATTGCATATAGTATACATGTATATATCGTATATATGCATAAAAATATAACAATATAAATAATATAAAGCATTATGTATTATAAAACAACATATTGTATATATTGCTCACCGAGACCGCCCACCACCACACAGTCCTTGAGGCCCAGGGGCTTCCCCAGCACTCGGAACTGCTCCGCGATCTGCTGCGCGAGTTCCCTGCGGAGGGAGGGAGGGAGGGGCGGCTCAGGGGGGCCGGTTCCCGGCGGCAGGGGCAGCTCAGCCCGCCGCGGGGGTCCCTCGGTACCTGGTGGGGGTCAGCACGAGGCAGAAGATGCCGTAGGGGTCCTCGGAGAGCGCCTGCAGCACGGGCAGCACAAAGGCCGCCGTCTTCCCGCTGCCCGTCTTGGCGCAGCCCAGGCAGTCCCGGCCTGCGGGAGGGAACGGGGACCGTCAGGGGCCGCTCCCGGGGATGGGACGAGAGGCGTCAGGGACCATTCCCGGGGTTGGGACGGGGGTCGCGAGGGGCCGCT
>NW_020937679.1:0-3302 GCF_003984885.1 Neopelma chrysocephalum
TTGGAGTGCCCAGGCTGGCCCACAAACTGCACCAGAAAGCATGAAGGTTACAGGCTTTCTTTCCAGGGGAAATGGGCTGTTGTTCTCTTGCAAGAATCCTAGGGCCGAAAGAGGCAGTCCAGCTCCCAAAATGGGACACGGACGAGGATTCCTCCCAGACAAAAGTTACCACCTCAGAAAGCTCTTGCTGCTTACGGAGTGCCTGGGCTGGCCCACCAACTGCACCTGACAGCCAAAGGTGACAGGCTTTCTTTCCTGGGGATAAAGGCTGTTGTTCTCTTTTTTCAGCCCTACGCTCCAAGCCTGGAACCTTTGGGTTTCAGGTGCGCTTGGTGGGCCAGCCCGGGTACTCCATGGGCAGCAAGAGCTTTCTGTCCTGGTACCTTTTGTCTGGGAGGAATCTCAGTCATATAAGTCCCTGCTTTGCTTCAGCTTCTGCTGCTTTTTCCTTTGTTCCCAGTTCGCAAGCTCAGGTTTTGCTGCTAGAGGATCCTACTTTGGGCTTGCTGGAGCCCATTCCCTACCAATGCATGGGCCCCAATTGTTCTTGGATCAAGTGTTCTGGACCTGTGGGAACACATGTGCCCTGTGTCCACGCGAGAGCAGCAACTGGCAGAACACGTCTGCTTCCAGCACTTGTCTTGGCTGCTCCTTCAGTGGGGTGGCACCTTAATCAGAGACACGGAACACGTTTGCATCCCAGAGTTCTCCCTATCCCCTTCACTTTTCCCCAATGCCCTGGATATCGGCTGGGAGTCGCATTGGGACACACAGCAACTGGAGCTTTGAACATCAGACTGGGAAGGTTTTATTTTGCAGAATGCAAGAAAAAAAAGTCCAAATAACACAAGGAAACTTGTCAGGATCTCTGAGCAATCTAATCTTCCTGTGAAACTCAGCAACTGATGGTGGTTTTGTGCTGCAGGTCGTCACTTCCGTGCAAAAATCATTCCCACAAGGAGAAACTGCTTCTGCCTTCTGACAGCTGCAGAGCACTGCCACCAATTGCTCCAGCTGCCGCTCCCAACAGCCCCCTGCAAGAGCGCAGACATCAGTGCCCGTTGGCTTTGGCTGCCCTCTAGCAGAGAAGTCCCCCGGGGGCACAGCTCTGTGGGGCAGGAGACGGGCACCAGCCCTGCCAGGACTCGGGGCAGTGACAGGTCTCCTTCAGCGAGGCCTTGCCAGAGCTGCTGATTTTGGTGCAGCCCCAGGCAATGGGATCAGAGCAGCATTGGTGCCCTTGCCCCCACATTCCTTCTGTGTGTCACAGCCCCGTGTTTGGGAGGGCCAGAAGCCGGGACTTCTCCCAAGGAGCCCGTGCCAGCTCCTGTGGAGGCCCCGTGCCCTTCCTGCTGCGCCTGCGTCGGCAACTGAGCGGGTTCCTTCTGCTGCCACGGGCAGGCACAGCAGGGGAGGGTTTGCTTAGTTTTTGAGCTGTGCCTAAAGTTCCTGTCCAGCTGTCTTAGATACTTTGGAGAACGGATTCCTTCCGACCTGGGGCAGGTGGCCGGGCTAGGGGAGGCCCCAGGGCACGTGGCAGCGTGTCACAGGGCCCTTTGTGACACGGTGGGCATGGCACGGGGCAGGGTGTCACAGGGCCTTTGTGACACGTGATTACCAAGTACTGGTGGTGACGTGGCAACGCCTCAGTGCTCCTCGGAGCGTGCGACGGGACAGACGGGATAGAGCGGTGCTGTGCGGCGCCCCCGCGCAGCCAACTCCTTCCTTTCTGACCCGGAGCGATTTGGAGGTTTTTCTGTGGTGCAGGTGTCCTGGAGGCCGGACCGCGGGACTTGGTGACACGGAGCTTTGGTGAGGTGTCTCCAATCCCTGTGGCAAGTGCCCTTGAGGCCACGCTGCAGGATTTGATAACCCATAGCATTTCGTAGGCTTTTCTCTTCTTCAGGTGCCCTCGAGGCCAGACCGCAGGGTTGGTGACCCGGAAATTTTCCGGAGTCTCCAACCCCTGCGGAAGGTGGCCTCGAGGGCAGCTTGCAGGACTTGGTGACCCGGAGATCTTCCGAGGTGTATCTCTCTTGCAGGTGCCCTCAAGACCAGACCGTGGGATGGCGGGAAGACGCCGGAGCCTGCTGAGGCCCTTTCGGAAGAAGAAGGAAGGCCCTGAGACTGCCCCAGAAGAACACCCTGAGGAGGCGGAGCAGTTCCAGCCCATGCAGGAGGGTGAGTGGCAGAGCTGAGCCACAGGGCTGGTGCCTGCAGCCAGATGGGCCTCTTCCCATCCCATCCCCTATGGACATGGCCAGAGAAAGGGAGGGGGGAAGAGGGCCCAGAGCTGATCCCCCGGCAGCTCCATGCACCGGGCATCCCGGGGGCGGCCCTACCTGTGGAGCGCAGGGCTGGGCAGTGTTCTCTGGCCTGACCCGAAGCCCCTCAGCTCTGACTGTGCTCACTCTTTGCCAGATCCACGCCAGGACCGGACACAAGAGCAGGACCGTGCCAGTGGCCGCTTCCGCAGGGCAGGACAGGTACCGGCAGCCATCACCTCCTGGGCTGGGCCTGCTGTCACTGCTCAGCCTGGCACTACTGTCGGAGCTCTCTATGGCACATCCCTCACTTCCCTGCCCTTCGTTCTCCTGCAGGCCTTTCTGAAATTGTTTGGCATTCGGCGTAGAAAGCACAGAATCACAGCAAATGAGGTCATGGCACAGCCTGACCCCACGCCGACTGAGCCCCAGGCGGACCCTGATGTCGGCACCGCAAACTGTGACACCGCGGTGACCGATCACTTGACAAACTCCAACACAGCCCTGCCTGAGCTCACCACAGAGGCTGACGGTCCAATGACTGAGGGCATCAGAGATGCTGACAGCACACCCGTTCAGCGCCTGCCAGATGCTCCCAGTCTGGATGTTCTTGACGAGGGATTTCTCTCTGTGGCAGTAAGCAGCCTGGGGACAGGGATTGTCTGGCCCCTCAAGCCGGGTCTGCTGGGCCCCCTCAGCCTTTGAGGCCCACACAGTGTGGTGGGAAGGGAAGGACTTCTCGGGGGACAGTGGGCAAATTGCTCCCTCTGGCAGCTCTCCAACTGCCCCATGGCCTCTCCAGGCCAGACTGTGGGACTTGATGACCTGGAGCGTTCCACTCACTCTGCTATTGCAGATGTCTTCAAGGCACTTGTGCAGGATTTGGTCACCCAGAGATTTCCATGCCATGTCTCCTGCAGGTAGCCATGGAGCCAGGCAGAGGCATGGAGCGGAGACCCCCCAGGGTGCCCAAGCAGACCTGGGTGAAGAAAAGGGAGGAGGAAAGCCCTGGGCCTGCCCCAGCACAACAGCTTAAAG
>NW_020937680.1:0-9213 GCF_003984885.1 Neopelma chrysocephalum
CGAGTCTCCCCTGGCCTTCCCCTCCCACGCTCGGGCCCTGCCACATGGATGTCTTGGCACTGACTGCTGTGTCCGGGTGGTTCGTCTTCTGCAGGCAACTCTGGCCCTGTGGATGATTGTCCAGGAGCCCCAGTGCCCAGGGCCTTTGATGGACTATTCCCCTCATCTCCTCGTCGATCTGCTCTTCCAAGTCTTCGACAGCACAGAGCAGACGTCAGAGGAGGTCAACACGTTCTGGAGGGGATGCCAGGAGCAGCACGACCTTCCCACCGACCCCAACAGGTGCTCCGTGCCAGTCCTCCCCTCCCTCCCATGCCCTCAGGGCTGGGGCCAGGGCTCCCAGCATGACCTGGGCTTTGCTCTGCACACAGGTTTGCAGTGCTGACCATGAAGGCCCTGCTCTGCTGTCTCCACTGGGAGGATGGGGTGAATTCAGTGGAAGACAATGGTGGCTGGGCCAGGCTCCTCAACGCTCACAGCCGCCGCTACGCAGTGGCCCTGCTGGCCAGGTGAGACCCCCTTGTCCCCGCTGCCCCTGTCCTTTCTGCCTGTGCACGGGGCACCTCCCACAGTGCCCGTGGTCGTGGGCCAGAGGGTCTTGTCACCGAGGGACGGCCGAGCAGAGTGGAGAAGGCTGGGAGAGGCGGGTGCACAGGAGGAGCCGCCTCCCAGAGTGCCCTCGTCCCCTCCTGGGCTGGTGGGGAAAGACCAGGCCTCTGTCAGTCCCTCCCGGGAGAGGTTTGCCCGCCTGGCTCAGGTCCATGATACCTTTTTCCCCTTGCCAGGGAGAAGCGCCATGTCTCCAGGCCCTTGTGTTCCCGCATCACACTCCACCTGCTGGAGCTGCTGAGCAGGGAGGAGCTGTGCTGGGACCTGCCTGCCATGGCATTCCTTGTGGAGGTGAGCCTGCTGGCGAGCGCTGCCTCGCCCAGCTGCCTCCACCTCTCTGCCCTCTGCCAGCCGCAGCTGCCGGGACGGTGCTGCGCCCTGGGCTGCTGCCTGGGCCCAGCCCTGTGCGGGTCCGGGCTCCTGCCGGCTGGGCACCCCGTCACTGCTCCGTGCCTTTCAGGTCCTGGACTGCCTGGACACCAAAGAATGCGGTGACAGGGTCCTGGAGACGCTCTCAAGGAACTTGGGGAGCACCAACAAAAAGCGGCGTCAACTGGCGCTCAGAGTCGTCGTGGCACTCAGCCAGGATCCCGTGATGGTGAGAAGGGGCAGTTGGCTGAAGCCGCGCTGGAATCCTGGGGCAGTCGCTTGGGCTTGGCTGGGCTTCGGGAGCGGTGGCAGCTGCTCCCAACTCTGCTGCTTCCCCGTTCAGCTGCCCGAGTCCCTCGGGACAGGCCTTTGGCCTCCGGGCCACGCGGCAGCACGTGGGGCTGCCCCGTTGGAGCGGGATTGGTGGTGCAGCCGTTCGTGGCTTCACGGCACAGCATTGTGTTCCTCACAGGCCGAGAGCATCTGGAGCCTGAGTGAAAGGCTCGTGCAGCTCCTGGGGGATGCAGACAGAGATGTGGTTTGGATGACCCTCTCTGTGCTCGACCATGTGCTCTGGACCAGTCTCTGGACACGGCGCCACGAGAGAGTCCGCAGCAAAGACCCCCTAATATCCACCCCCACCGGCCTGCAGTTGGCTGAGGCGCTCCGGCCACTCTTTGACCACGTAAGGCTCTGTGCCCCCCCCGCCACGGGCTCTGGGTACTGCTGGGAAACTTTGGTCCCTGGGGATTTTCAGGCCTGTGCCCAGTGGGGCCTGGAGAAGCTGCTGCTGAGCTCTTTTCCTCTTTCTTTCCGCCAGGACGACAGCAGTGTGCGGCAGGGCTCCATGGTCCTCTTCTCTCGTGTGATCAAAGTGATCGAGAGAGAGGGAAAGAGGCCCCTGAAGCCACTCGTGTGCCTGAGCCTGCTGCCGCTCTACTTCCACCGGCACGACGAGAAGGTGCTCGTGAAAAGGGTGAGGACTCGTGGGCTCTGGTGTCCCGTGGGAGGGGGCTGGGCCGCCTCCTGGCCTGGCACCCCCCGGGCTCCAGCCTCCTCCTGGCCTTGGTCCAGGGACAGGGGTCCCGTGCCCTGGGCTGCGCTGCCATGTCCTGGTCTCTGTTGCTCTGCAGGCCTCTCAGGGAGCACTGCTGGCTGTGACCAGGTTCCTGAAGAGGAGGGATCTTGGGCACCTGGTGAACACAGAGGAGCCATGGAGCTTTGGCGAGTGCCTGGTAAGGACGGCCCCAAAGCCCCAGTCCCCCATGCCCAGAGTGTGGGGCTGGCACTGTGCCCCTGCCCACTGCTGCACCCGCCTGTGGGACAGCAGCCTGTGCCCCACACGCTGCTGCCTTCCCTGGGGCGTGCAGGCTCCTCTGCGGGCTCCTCTGCCCCCGAGCCAGGGTGCCGCTGGAGCCCCGGCCCAGCTGGGCTCTGGGGCAGGGCAGTCCCGCCGCTCCCAGGGAGCAGCCAGCCCTCTGCTCCCTCCAAAGCCCGGCCCCAGCGGCTGCTGCCCGGGCCTCAGGGCTGTGCGGGCAGGGGAGGCCAGTGCTGGGCGCAGGCAGCGCCCGGCCAAGGGACAGAGCCCCAGCCAACCCTTCCCTCCATGCCCTGCCGCTCTCTCCAGCTGAAAAAGGACCGAAGACGAGTGGCCAAGTACATGCACCAGGCCCTGCCGTACCTGCGGAGCCCACAGCAGCCCCTGCGAGAGGCAGCCGTCAAGTTCATGGGTGAGCCACAAGGCCGCGGTCCCTCCCCACCCCGCTGCAGCTCGGGCCCAGCCCCGGCTGCTGCAGCGGCAGCAGCATCCGGCCCAGGGATGTGCTGTGGAGTGCCCCGGCGGCTGCTGCTGCCCCGTGCCAGCCCAGCCCTGGGGCACCGCAAGGCAGGAAGGCCCCGGGCTCAACCCTGCCAGGGCAGGAGGGCGTGTGGCCGGGCTGGCAGCGCCGCTGGGGGGGCAGCTGTGCCGCTGGGGCCGTGACAGGATCTGTCTTCCCAGGGATCGCCGGGGGGTACCTGAGGGGACAGCCCAATGAGCTGCAGCTCATCATCGATGGTGAGTGAGGGCACTGGGGGCTGCTGGAGGAGCACAGACCCTGGGCAGGCAGCTGCAATCCTGCCCTGGCTGCGCAGGGCTCTGCTCCCTGCAGGGATGAGGGGTGGCGTGGGCAGAGCAGAGAGACATTTCAGGGCCACGGGGGGTATTGCTGGCCAGCGCCTTCTGCCTGATCCTGCTGGGCCCTGCTCCCTCCTGGCAATGGCAAGAGCTTGGTGGCATGGCCCAGGCAGGAGGGGCTCCTCGCGTCACCACCGATCCGGGCTCTGACCTTGGCTCTGTTCCTCTCTCTTCCAGCCCTTCAAGCCATCACAGACGACAGCAGCCCCACTGTCTCAAGCCTGGCGCTTGAAATCATCCGCTTTGTCGGAAACGTCCAGACAGCTCCCTACCCCAGGTTCCAGCAGCTCCGAGACCAGCTCTGCGGGGCGTGGAACAGCCGGCCTTCTCTGTGGGGCTGAGTCTGCCTGTGCTGCTGCAGCTGTGTGCAGAGTTGATGCAGGCAGCTCTGTCTGTTGGGGCCACCCGAGCCTGTGGGGAAGACACCTCTTCTCTGCAAGCCCTTCCTTTTACCCCAGCGTAGGACTATTCAATAAATATTGTCCCACCCAGAGGCCCAGGAGCTTCTTTTGGGTGCCCGGTGTCCACAGGGCATCGGGGAAGAGGGGAAAAAGGGCCCTTGTGCTCAGCAACACTTGCCCGGCTGTGCGGTGGGGAAGAGCAAGTGCCCAAAAGGCCCTTGGCCTTGGGGGGTTCTGCTGGAGCCTCAACACTTGGGGCAGAGTGGATGGGCAGAGCCTGGAGCTGTGGGAATCCCTGAGAAGCTGGTCCTTGGAGGTGGCCACAAGCCCTGTCCCGGGCAGGAAGCAGCATCTGTGGCCTGCCCGTGTGTTGCTGTCTGGATTGCTGAGGGCTGGGAGGTGCCTCTGGAGCCGGTTCCTCTGGAGCTCCTTCAGGGCTGCGCCGCCGCCGGGCAGGTTGGCGGGGCTGGGGGAGACCCTGAGGGGACGGGGCGCTGGGAGGCCCTGAAGGGATGAGGTGCTGCGGAGGCCCTGCCGGGACAAGGGAGTGGGAAGCCTTGAGGGGAATCCAGGAGGGGCTGGGTGGCAGGAGGCTGCGAGGGGACAGGATGGGCAGAGGAGGCCCTGAGGGGACAGGATGTGAGAAGCCCTGAGGAACTGGGGGGGTAGAGGCCATAAGCAGACCCCAATGCAGCCCCCCGGTTCCCTGCCAGCCGGCAGCTCTGGCGCCTGCCCGGGGCATCTCCCATCTCTGCGGCAGAAGCCCTGGATCCTGGCCAGGAGGGTGGGGACACCCCCAAGGGGGCCAGGCTGGCCTGGCTGGGGACAAGGAGGAGAAGGGGGCCCTGCTGGGGCGCGTCCGCCGGGTGCTGCCGGCGAGGGGCAGGGGCACAGGCAGGGCTGTGGGCCAGCCCAGGCCCCCTGCGGCTGCCCAGCCCACGGGGCTGTGGCCCAGAGCCCGCTGACCCAGAGCTCTGGGCCCGCAGAGCTGCTGCCAGCACGGGGAGGGCGCGGGGCTCCTCGGGCAGGGCTGCGCAGTCGCTGCTGCCCAAGCGGTTCCGCGCCACAGACAACAGCAGCAGGCTGTGCACAGGAGCAGCACCCACAGCGCCTGGGCCTCCTCAGTGAGGCTCCCACACCGGCCACGATGCCAAAAGCGGGGATGCTGTGGGCACAGTCGCACGTGCTTTGGCCAAAGGCTTCAGGAAAAGTGGCCACAGCGGCTTTCTATTGACTGCCCAGCCTCACAGCAACACTGGGCAGCTTCGGGGGCAGCCTGTCATCCTGACTGACTTCCACGGCCGTGCCTGAGGGCAGACTCACCTTCCACACTCAGGCATCCCAAGGCACTGGCACTGGGGCCAGCCTTAGAGACTGGGATGGGACATGAGCCTTGGGCTGCAGCTGCTGAACCTCTCCTCCAGGCAGGCACCTTAAAAACACAGGCGTGGGCTTCTAAACTCCAAATCCAGGCCTTCCTGGAAGGGAAGGAAGAAGCACCAGAAGCTGAAGCCGGGCCTCATACCATGAGGTTCAGGCATGGAGGGAAGTCAGCACTGTGGGCTCTGCTGCAAAAATGGCCCAGGTCACAAGCTCAGGTTTTGCTGCTAGAGGATCCTACTGTGGCCTTGCTGGAGCCCATTCCCTACCAATGCATGGCCCTTCATTGCTCTTGGATCAAGTGTTCTGGACCTGTGGGAACACAGGTGCCCCGTGTCCATGCGAGAGCAGCAACTGGCAGAACACGTCTGCTTCCAGCATTTGTCTTGGCTGCTCCTTCAGTGGGCTGGCACCTTAATCAGAGACACGGAACAGGTTTGCATCCCAGAGTTCTCCCTATCCCCTTCACTTCTCCCCAGTGCTCTGGATATCAGCTGGCAGTCGCAGTCGGACACACAGCACCTGGAGCTTTGAACATCAGACTGGGCAGCTTTTATTTGGCAGAATGCAAGGAAACTTGACAGGATCTCTGAGCAATCTAATCTTCCTGCGAAACTCAGCAACTGACGGTGGTTTTGTGCTGCAGGTCATCACTTCCGTGCACAAATCATTCCCGCGAGGAGAAACTGCTTCTGCCTTCTGACGGATGCCGAGCACTGCCACCAATTGCTCCGGCTACCACTCCCAACGGCCCCCTGCAAGAGCGCAGACATCAGCGCCCGTTGGCTTTGGCCGCCCTCTGGCAGAGAAGTCCCCCAGGGGCACACCTCTTTGGGACAGGAGGCGGGCACCACCCCTGCCAGGACTCGGGGCGCTGGCAGGTCTCCTTGGGCGAGGACTTGCCAGAGCTGCTGATTTTGCTGCAGCCCCGGCCAATGGGGTCAGAGCGGCATTGGTGCCCTTGCCCCCCATATTCCTTCGGTGTGTCACAGCCCCGTGTTTGGGAGGGCCACCAGCCGGGACTTCTGCCAAGGAGCCCGTGCCAGCTCCTGTGGAGGCCCCGTGCCCTTCCCGCTGCGCCCGCGTCGGCAGCCGAGGGGGCTCCTTCTGCTGCTGTGGGCAGGCACAGCAGGGGAGGCTTTGCTTAGTTTTTGAGCTGGGCCTAAAGTTCATGTCCAGCTGTCTTAGATACTTTGGAGAACGGGCTCCTTCCGACCTGGGGCAGGTTGGCCGGGCGGGGGGAGGCCCCAGGGCACGCGGCAGTGTGTCACAGGGCCCTTTGTGACACGGCGGGCATCGCCGATGGCGTGCAACGGGGCAGGGTGTCACAGGGCCCTTTGTGACACGTCATGACATAGTACCGGTGGTGACGTGGCCACGCCTCAGTGCTCCTCGGAGCGTGCGACGGGAGAGACGGGATAGAGCGGTGCTGTGCGGAGCCCCCGTGCAGCCAACTCCTTCCTCCTGACCCGGAGCGTTTTGGAGGCTTTTCTGTGGTGCGAGCGTCCTTGAGGCCAGACCGCGGGACTTGGTGACACGGAGCTTTGGCGAGGTGTCTCCAATCCCTGCGGCCAGTGCCCTTGAGGCCACACCGCAGGACTTGAGAACCCCTACCCTTTCCCAGGGTTTTCTCCCTTTTAGTTGCCCTTGAGGCCAGACCGCAGGACTGGTGACCCGGAAATTTTCCGAGGAGTCTCCAATCCCTGCGGCAGGTGGCCTCCAGGGCAGCCTGCAGGACTTGGGGACGCAGAGATCTTCCGAGGTGTCTCCCTCTTGCAGGTGCCCTCAAGGCCAGACTGTGGGATGGCGGGAAGACGCCTGAGCCTGCACAGGCTCTTCCGCGAGAAGAGGGTTAGCCCTGCGACCGACCCAACACAGCAGCCTGAAGAGGCGGAGCAGTTCCAGCCCCTGCAGGAGGGTGAGTGGCAGAGCTGGGCCGCAGGGCTGGTGGCTGCCGCCAGATGGGCCTCTTCCCATCCCATCCCCTGTGGACATGGTCAGGGAAAGGCAGGGGGGGAAGAGGGGCTGGGACTGGTCTCCCGGCAGCTCCAGGCGCTGGGCATCCTGGGACCGGCCCTGCCTGTGGAGCGCAGGACTGGGCTTGTGTTCTCCGGCCTGTCCCGCAGCCCCTCAGCTCTGACCGCGCTCGCTCTTTGCCAGATCCAGGCCGGCAGCAGACACAAGAGCAGGACCGTGCCCGGGGCCGCTTCCGCAGGGCAGCACAGGTACTTGCAGCCATGGCCACCTGGGCTGGGCCTGCTCTCACTGTTTAGCCTGGCACTGCTGGCGGAGCTCTCCATGGCACATCCCTCTCTTCCCTGCTCTTCCTTCTCCTGCAGGCCTTTCTGAAATTCGTTCCCGTTCGGCGAAGAAAGTACAGGGTCACACCAATTGAGGACACGGCGCAGCCTGACCCCACGCCGAGCGAGCTCCAGGTTGACCCCGATGTCGGCACCGCGTCGACCGATGGCCCAGCAAACCGTGACACCGCGGTGACCGACGACACGACAACCTCCAACGCCGCGCCGCCTGAGCTCACCCCGCAGGCTGACGGTGCAACGACTGAGGGCATCGCAGACGCTGACAGAACACCCGTTCAGCACCTGCCCGATGATCCCAGTCTGGAGGTTCTTGAAGAGGAAGTGATCTCTCTGGAAGTAAGCAGCCTGTGGGCAGGGACAGTCTGGCCCCTCAAGTCAGGTCTGCTGGGCCCCCTAAGCCTTTGAGGCCCTCTCCTGGCCAGACTGTGGGACTTGATGACCTGCAGCGTTCCGAGCACTCCTCTACTGCAAATGCCTTCAAGGCACCTGTGCAGGATTTGGTCCCCCACACATTTCCACGCCATGTCTCCCGCAGGTAGCCATGGAGCCAGGCAGAGGCATGGAGCAGAGACCCCCCTGGGTTTGCAAGCTGGCCTGGGTGAAGAAGGAGGAGAAGGAGAAAAGCCCTAGGCCTGCCCCAGCACAACACCCTGAGGAGGCGGAGCAGTTCCAGCCCCTGCAGGAGGGTGAGTGGCAGAGCTGGGCCACAGGGCTGGTGGCTGCAGCCAGATGGGCCTCTTCCCATCCCATCCCATCCCATCCCATCCCATCCCATCCCATCCCATCCTATCCCATCCCATCCCATCCCATCTCCTGTGGACATGGCCAGGGAAAGGAATGGGGGAAGAGGGCCCGGGGCTGATCCCCCAGCAGCTCCAGGCACTGGGCATCCTGGGGCCGGCCCTGCCTCTGGAGGGCAGGGCTGGGCTGTGTTCTCCGGCCTGTCCCCCAGCCCCTCAGCTCTGACCGCGCTCGCTCTTTGCCAGATCCAGGCCGGCACCGGACACAAGAGCAGGGCCGCGCCCGGGGCCGCTTCCGCAGAGCTCATCAGGTACTTGCAGCCATCCCCCCCTGGGCTGGGCCTGCTCTCACTGCTCAGCCTGGCACCGCTGGCGGAGCTCTCCATGGCACATCCCTCTCTTCCCTGCCCTTTGTTCTCCCGCAGAGGGTGCGGAAATCTGCTCCCGTTCGGCGTAGAAAGGCCGGGACCTCAACAACCAATGTCGTGGCACAGCCTGAGCCCAACCCCACCGAGCTCAAGGCCAAGGCTGACGCCCCAGGGACTGAGGGCATCGCAGACGCGGACAGCACACCCGTTCAGCGCCTGCCCGATGCTCCCAGTCTGCATGTTCCTCAGGAGAGAGTTGTCTCTGCTCAAGTAAGCAGCCTGTGGGCAGGGATTGTGTGGGCCCTCAAGCTTGTTCCGCTGGGCCCCCTCAGCCTTTCAGGCCGGCACAGTGTAGTGGGAGGGGAAGCACTTCTCGGCGGAAGCCGGGAAATTGCTCCCTCTGGCAGCTCTCCAACTCTCCCCTGTGTCCCCTCCAGGTGCCACCTCTGGTGAGGTCCATCCACTCGTGGCTGACCTCCAATGTGTCTGCTGGGCACGTGCTGGATAAGACCCTTCTGGCACTGACCGAGGCACACCCCGTGGATGTCACCATCACCCTCCTGCGCTGTGCTCCCTCATGTGACAGGTACGGGCCCCAGCTGCCTTGAGGGCTCCGGGCTCACCATCATCCCCCTGCCCCTGAAAGCACTGTGGCTCTGTCACTCGGCCCCTGCAGCTGCCCACGTCAGGGCACTGTGGTCCAGATCCCCCTGACGCAGAGCTCTGACTCCACAGAGCTGCTGCAACCATGTGGAGGACCATAGCCTCATCGGGAACCACGCTGCGGAAGGTGCTGCCAACACTGCTCTGCGTGATGGAGGACTGGCCGTGGTACTACACACGCACCTC
>NW_020937681.1:0-2383 GCF_003984885.1 Neopelma chrysocephalum
GGCTGGCCTGGGTAAAGAAGGAGGAGGAAAAAAGCTGGTGTACTGGGCTTCCCCCAGTAGAGGAGCCTGAAAAGGTGGAGCAGTTCCAGCCCCTGCAGGAGGGTGAGTGGCAGAGCTGGGCCCCAGGGCTGGTGGCTGCAGCCAGATGGGCCTCTCCCCATCCCATCCCCTATGGACATGGCCAGAGAAAGGGAGGGGGGAAGAGGGCCCAGGGCTGATCCCCCAGCTGCTCCATGCCTGTGGAGCGCAGAGCTGGGCTGTGTTCTCCGGCTGGTCCCACAGCCCCTCAGCTCTGACCATGCTCGCTCTTTGCCAGATCCAGGCCAGAAACGGACAAAAGACCAGGACCGTGCCCGTGACCGCTTCTGCACAGCTGATCAGGTACCTGCAGCCATCCCCCCCTGGGCTGGGCCTGGCACCAATGTCAGAGCTCTCCATGGCACATCCCTCACTTCCCTGCCCTTCGTTCTCCTGCAGAGAGTGCGGAAGTCCGTTCCTGTTCACCAGAGAAAGGCCAGGGCCTCAACAATCGAGATCATGGTACAGCCTGAGCCCAACCTGACCAAGCTCAAGGCCAAGGGTGATGGCACAACGACTGAGGGCATCGCAGTCGATGACAGCACACCCGTTCAGGACCTCCCCCATGTTCCCAGTCTCGATCTTCCTGAAGAGAGAGTTGTCTCTGTGGAAGTAAGCAGCCTGTGGATAGGGATTGTGTGGCCCCTCAAGCTGGGGGCTTGCTGGGATTGTGTGGGCCCCCTCAGCCTCGGAGGCCAGCAGAGTGTGGTGGGAAGGGAAGCACTTCTTGGGGGAAAGTGGGCAAATTGCTCCCTGTGGCAGCTCTCCAACTGCCCCATGTCCCCTCCTGGCCAGAGCTGATGATCCAGAGCATTCCCAAGGCTCCTCTGTTGCAGGAGCTTTCAAGGCACTTGTGCAGAACTTGGTGACCAGAGCTTTTCTGTGCTATGTCTCCTGTAGGAAGCCATGGACTCAGACAGTGACATGGAGCAGAGACCCCCCAGGGTGCCCAAGCTGGCCTGGGTAAAGAAGGAGGAGGAGGAAAGCTGGTGTACTGGACTTCCCCCGGTAGAGCAGCCTGAAGAGGTGAAGCAGTTCCAGCCCATGCAGGAGGGTGAGTGGCAGAGCTGGGCCACAGGGCTGGTGGCTGCAGACAGATGGGCCTCTTCCCATCCCATCCCCTATGGACATGGCCAGAGAAAGGGAGGGGGGAAGAGGGCCCGGGGCTGATCCCCCAGAACCTCCATGCACTGGGCAGGCCAGGGCTGGCCCTGCCTGTGGAGCGCAGAGCTGGGCTGTGTTCTCGGGCCTGTCCTGCAGCCCCTCAGCTCTGACCGTGCTCGCTCTTTGCCAGATCCAGGCCAGAACCGGACACAAAAGCAGGACCGCGCCCGTGGCCGCTTGCGCACAGCTGATCAGGTACCTGTGGCCATCCCCCCCTGGGCTGGGCTGCTGTCACTGCTCAGCCTGGCACCGCTGTCGGAGCTCTCCATGGCACATCCCTCACTTCCCTGCCCTTCGTTCTCCTGCAGAGAGAGCGGAAATCCGTTCCCGTTCGCCGTAGAAAGGCCAGGACAGCACCAGCTGAGGTGTTGGCGCAGCCTGAGCCCAACCCGACCAAGCTCAAGGCCAAGGCTGACAGCCCAGGGACTGAGGGCATCGCAGGCTCTGACAACACACCCATTCAGCGCCTGCCTGATGTTCCCCGTCTGGACATGTCTGCCTTTAGAGTTCTCTCTGCTAAGGTAAGCAGCCTGTGGGCAGGCCCTCAAGCGTGATCCGCTGGGCCCCCTCAGTGTTTGAGGTCAGCAGAGTGTGGTGGGAAGGGAAGCACTTCTGGGGGGAAGCTGGGGATTTGCTCTTTCTGGCAGCTCTCCAACTCTCCCTTGTGTCCCCTGCAGGTGCCAGCTCTGGTGAGGTACATCCACTGCCGGCTGACCTCCAATGAGTCTGCTGGGCATTTGCTGAATAAAGTCCTTCTATCACTGACCGAGGCACACCCCGTGGATGTCGCCATCACCCTCCTGCGCTGTGCCCCCTCGTGTGACAGGTATGGGCCCCAGCCTTGAGGGCTCAGGGCTCACCAGCCTTTAGAGCCCATCACCTCCCTGCCCCTGAAAGCACTGTGGCTCTGTCACCCGGCCCCTGCAGCTGCCCAGGTCAGGGCACTGTGGTCGAGACCCCCCTGACGCAGAGCTCTGACTCCACAGAGCTGGTGCAACCATGTGGAGGACCATCGCCTCATCGGGAACAACACTGAAGAAGGTGCTGCCAACACTGGTCCGTGTGATGGAGAACTGGCCACGGCACAGGACATCCACCTCCGATGGGGACAACACAGACATCTTTGCCCTGGCTGTGAGTT
>NW_020937682.1:0-4659 GCF_003984885.1 Neopelma chrysocephalum
GGGCCCTGCCACATGCAAGTCTGGGCACTGAGCGCTGTGTCCGGGTGGTTTGTCTTTTGCAGGCAACTCTGGCACTCTGGATGATTCTCCAAGAGCTCCAGTGCCCAGGGCCGTTGATGGACTATTCCCCTCATCTCCTTGTGGCTCTGCTCTTCCAAATCTTCGTCAGCACAGAGCAGATGTCAGAAGAGATCGACACCTTCTGGAGGGGATGCCAGGAGCAACATGACCTTCCCACCGACCCCAACAGGTGCTCCATCCCAGTCCTCCCCTCCCTCCCATGCCCTCGGGCCTGGGGCCAGGGCTCCCAACATGACCTGGCTTTGCTCTGCACACAGGTTTGCAGTGCTGACCATGAAGACTCTGCTCTGCTGTCTGCACTGTGAGGATGTGGTAAAATCGGTGGAAAAAAATCGTGGCTGGGCGAGGCTCCTCAATGCTCGCAGCCGCCGCTACGCAGCGGCTCTGCTGGCCAGGTGAGACCCCCTTGTCCTCGCTGCCCCTGTCATTTCTGTCTGTGCACGGGGCACCCCTCACACGTGGGCCTTGTCACTGAGGGATGGCCGAGCAGAGTGGAAAAGGCTGGGAGAGGCGGGTGCACAGGAGGAGCCGCCTCCCAGAGTGCCCTCGTCCCCTCCCAGGCTGGTGGGGAAAGACCAGGCCTCTGTGAGTCCATCCTGGGAGAGGTTTGCCCACCCGGCTCGGGGTCAGTGGTGTCTTTTTCCCCCTGCCAGGGAGATGCGCCGTGTCTGCAGCCCCTTGTGTTCCCGCATCACACTCCACCTGCTGGAGCTGCTGCGCAGGGAGGAGCCGTGCTGGGACCTCCCTGCCATGGCATTCCTTGTGGAGGTGAGCCTGATGGCGAGCGCTGCCTGGCAGAGCTGCCTCTACCTCTCTGCCCTCTCGCAGCCGCAGCTGCCCGGGATGGTGCCGCTCCCTGTGCTGCTGCCTGGGCCCAGCCCTGGGCGGGTCTGGGCTCCTGCCAGCCGGGCACCCCGTCACTGCTCCATGCCTTTCAGGTCCTGGACTGCCTGGACACAAGAAAATGTGGTGACAGGATGCTGGAGATCCTTGCAAGGAACTTGGGGAGCACAAACAAAAAGTGGCGTCAACTGGCGCTCAGAGTCCTCGTGGCGCTCAGCCAGGATCCCACGATGGTGAGAAGGGGCAGTTGGCTGAAGCCGTGCTGGAATCTTGGGGCTGGGGAGTGCAGTCGCTTGGGCTTGGCTGGGCTTCAGGAGCTGTGGCAGCTGCTCCCAGCTCTGCTGCCTCCCCGTTCAGCTGCCCAAGTCCTTCGGGACAGGCCTTTGGCCTTTGGGCCCTGCGGCAGCACGTGGGGCTGCCCCGCTGGAGCGGGGTTGGTGATGGAGCCATTCATGGCTTCACAGCACAGCCTTGTGTTCCTCACAGGCCAAGAACATCTGGAGCCTGAATGAAAGGCTCGTGCAGCTCCTGGGGGATGCAGACAGAGATGTGGTTTGGATGACCCTCTCTGTGCTTGACAATGTGCTCTGGAGCAGTGTCTGGAAACAGCTGCAGAAGAGAGTCCACAGCGAAGACCCCCTGATATCCACCCGCATCGGCCTGCAGTTGGCTGAGGCGCTCCGGCCACTGTTTGACCACGTAAGGCTCTGTGCCCCCCCCACAGGCTCTGGGTACTGCTGGGAAACTGGTCCCTGTGGATTTTGAGGCCTGTGCTCAGTGGGGCCTGGAGAAGCTGGTGCTGAGGTCTTTTCCTCTTTCTTTCCACTAGGACGACCGCAGTGTGCGGGAGGGCTCCATGGTCATCTTCACTCATGTGATGCAACTGATAGAGAGAGCGGGAAAGAGGCGCCTGAACCCTCACGTGTGCCTGAGCCTGCTCCCGCTCTACCTCCACCGGTATGATGAGAACCTGGTCGTGAAAAAGGTGAGGACTCCTGGGCTCTGGTGTCCCTGTGGGAGGGGGCTGGGCTGCCTCTTGCCCTGGCACCTCCCAGGCTCCAGCCTCCTCCTGGCCTTGGTCCAGGGACTCGGGTCCTGTGCCCTGGGCTGCGGTGCCATCTCCTGGTCTCTGTTGCTTTGCAGGCCTCTCGGAAAGCACTGCTGGCTGTGACCAGGTTCCTGAAGAGGAGGGATCTTGAGCGCCTGGTCAACACAGAGGAGCCATGGAGGTTTGCGGAGTGCCTGGTAAGGACGGCCTCAAAGCCCCAGTCCCCGATGCCCAGAGTGTGGGGCTGGCACTGTGCCCCTGCCCACCGCTGCACCCGCCTGTGGGTCAGCAGCCTGCGCTCCACACGCTGCTGCCTTCCCTGGGGCATGTGGGCTCTTTTCCAGGCTCCTCTGCCCCCAAGCCAGGGTGCTGCTGGAGCCCCGGCCCAGCCGGGCTGTGGGGCAGGGCGGCCCCGCGGTTGCCGGGGAGCAGCCAGCCCTCTGCTCCCTCCAAAGCCCAGCCCCAGGGGCTGCTGCCCGGGCCTCAGGGCTGTGTGGGCAGGGAAGGCCAGTGCTGGGTGCAGGCAGTGCCCAGCCAAGGGGCAGAGCCCCAGCCAACCCTTCCCTCTGTGCCCTGCTGCTCTCTCTAGCTGAAAGGGGACCGGAGCCAAGTGACCAAGTACGTGCGCCAGGCCCTTCCATACCTGCGGAGCCCACAGCAGCCCCTGCGAGAGGCGGCCATCAAGTTCATGGGTGAGCCACAAGCCCGCGGTCCCTCCCTGCCCCCCTGCAGCTCGGCCCCAGCCCCGGCTGCTGCAGTGGCAGCAGGATGCAGCCCAGGGATGTGCTGTGGAGCCCCGAGTGCCCTGGTGGCTCCTGCTGCCCTCTGCCAGCCCAGCCTTGGGGTGTCCCGAGGCGGGAAGGCCCCGGCTCAGCCCTGCTGAGGCAGGAGGGCGCGTGGCCGGGCCGGCAGCACCGCTGGGGGGGAGCTGTGCCGCTGGGGCCCTGACAGCATCTGTGTTTGCAGGGATTGCCGGGGGGTACCTGAGGGGACAGTACAGAGAGCTGCAGTTCATCATTGACAGTGAGTGAGGGCAGTGGGGGCTGGCAGAGGAGCACAGACTCTGGGCAGGGAGTTGCAATCCTGCCGCGGCTGCAGAGGGCTCTGCTCCCTGCACGGATGAGGGGCGGCGTGGGCAGAGCAGAGACAGATTCCAGGGCATGGGGGGTATTGGTGGCCAACGCCTTCTGGCTGATCCCGCTGGGCCCTGCTCCCTCCTGGCAACCCCAAGAGCTCGGTGGGATGGCCCTGGCAGGAGGGGCTCCTCAGATCCCCACCGATGTGGGCTCTGACCTTGGCTCTGTTCCTCTCTGTTCCAGCCCTTCAAGCCATGAGAGATGACAGGAGCCCCGCTGTCGCAAACCTGGCACTTGAAAACATCAACTTTGTTACAGCTGTACAGAGAGCTCCAGCTCCCCGCTCCAGGTTCCAGCAGCTCCAAAACCAGCTCCGCAGGGCATGGAATAGCCGGCCTTCTCTGTGGGGCTGTGTCAGCCTGTGCTGCTGTAGCTGATCCAGGCAGCTCTGTCTCTTGGAGCCACCTGAGCCTGTGGGGAAGAAGCCCTTCCTTTTACCCCAGCATAGGAATAATAAATAAAGAATGTCATACACAGAAGTCCAGGAGTTTTTTTTAGGTGCCTGGTGTCCACAGGGCATCTGGAAAGAGGGGAAAAGGGGTCCCTGTGCTCAGCAACACTTGCCCAGGTGTGCAGTGGGGAAGAGAAAGTGCAACAAAGCCCCTTGCCCTTGGGGGGTTCTGCTGGAGCCTCAACACTTCCGGGAGAGTGGATGGGCAGAGCCTGGAGCTGTGGGGATCCTTGAGAACCTGGTCCTTGGAGGTGGCCACAAGCCCTGTCCCAGCCAGGAAGCAGCAGCTGTGGCCTGCCCGTGTGTTGCTGTCTGGATTGCTGAGGGCTGGGAGGTGCCTCCAGAGGCGGCTCCTGTGGAGCTCCTTCAGGGCTGTGCCGGTGCCGGGCAGGTGGGCGGGGCTGGGGGAGACCCTGAGGGGAAAGGGCTGTTGTTCCCTTTTTTCAGCCCTGCGCTTAAACTGCCAGTCCAACTCCGAAAACTGAACGTGGACCAAGATTCCTCCCAGACAAAAGGTGCCACCACAGAAAGCTCTTGCTGCCCACGGAGTGCCCAGGCTGCCTCACCAACTGCACCTGAAAACCAAAGCTTACAGGCTTTCTGTCCTGGGGAAAGGGCTGTTGTTGGCTTTTTGGAGCCCTGTGCTGAAATTGGCACTCTGACTCCACAAAAATACAGACAGCCACACACCTACCTCACAGGCCACCAGAGAGAGCTGGGAGGGTGGCTGTGCCCTTCCTGCTCGCCCTGCCTGGGCCACCTGCTGCCCAAACTGCCCTGCCACGCCCTCACTGATGAGCCACAGCCCTGTTTGCCACGCTCATGGTCGCCTGCACTCTCTGGACCAGTTTATATCACCCAAACGACCTGGACTCCATGCCCTGGTGAGCTGATTAGGCCTCGCAAGGCAGCTGGGCTGAGCAGGGCTTAGCTGGCAGCAGTGTCTCCCTGCAGTTTAAATCTGCCACAACCGACCTCAGCTCCAGCCAACGGTCAGCTGATTTCAGTTGGGCTGAGCTGGGCTGACTGGGGAGGAGCTTCTCCATGCACTATAAATTTCCCACAAAGAACCTTGGCTCCACCTCTGGTCACTTCATAAG
>NW_020937683.1:0-826 GCF_003984885.1 Neopelma chrysocephalum
GGACAAAAGAACAGGACCGCGCCCGTGGCCGCTTGCGCACAGCTGATCAGGTACCTGTGGCCATCCCCCCCTGGGCTGGGCTGCTGTCACTGCTCAGCCTGGCACCGCTGTCGGAGCTCTCCATGGCACATCCCTCACTTCCCTGCCCTTCGTTCTCCTGCAGAGAGTGCGGAAGTCCGTTCCCATTCAGCAGAGAAAGACCAGGACAGCACCATCCAAGGTCATGGCACAGCCTGAGCCCAACTTGATCAAGCTCAAGGCCAAGGCTGACACCCCAGGGACTGAGGGCATCGCAGTTGCTGACAGCACACCCCTTCAGCGCCTGACAGATGCTCCCAGTCTGGACTTTTCTGTGGACAGAGTTGTCTTTGCTCAAGTAAGCAGCCTGTGGGCAGGGATCGTGTGGTCCCTCAAGCCAGGTCTGCTGGGGCCCCTCAAGCATTTGAGGCCAGCACAGTGTGGTGGGAAGGGAAGGACTTCTCAGGGGAAGCTGGGGAATTGCTCCCTCTGGCAGCTCTTCAACTGCCCCATGTCCCCTCCAGGCCAGACACTGGGACTTGACGTCCCAGAGCATTCTCGATGCACTTCTGTTGCAGGTGCCTTCAAGGCACTTGTGCAGAACATGGTGACCAGAGCTTTTCCGTCGTATGTCTCCTGCAGGAAGCCATGGACTCAGACAGTGACATGGAGTGGAGACCCCCCAGGGTGCCCAAGCTGGCCTGGGAAAAGAAGGAGGAGGAGGAAAGCCCTGTGACTGCCCCAGCACTGCAGCCTAAGAAGGTGGAGCAGTTCCAGCCCCTACAGGAGGGTGAGTGGCAGAGCTGGG
>NW_020937684.1:0-649 GCF_003984885.1 Neopelma chrysocephalum
GAAAGCCCTGGGCCTGCCCCAGCACAACAGCTTAAAGCGGTGGAGCAATTCCAGCCCCTACAGGAGGGTGAGTGGCAGAGCTGGGTCACAGGACTGGTGGTTGCAGCCAGATGGACCTCTCCCCATCTCATCCCCTATGGACATGGCCAGGGAAAGGGAGGGGGGAAGAGGGCCCGGGGCTGATCCCCCAGCACCTCCATGCACTGGGCATGCCGGGGCCGGCCCTGCCTGTGGAGTGCAGGGCTGGGCTGTGTTCTCCAGCCTGTCCTGCAGCCCCTCAGCTCTGACCGTGCTCGCTCTTTGCCAGATCCAGGCCGGGACCAGACACAAAAGCAGGACCGTGCCCGTGGCCGCTTGCGCACAGCTGATCAGGTACCTGCAGCCATCCCCCCCTGGGCTGGGCCTGCGGTCACTGCTCAGCCTGGCACCGCTGTCGGAGCTCTCCATGGCACATGCCTCACTTCATTCACTGCCATTCGTTCTCCTGCAGAGAGTGCGGAAGTCCATTCCTGTTCACCGGAGAAAGGCCAGGGCCTCACAAACTGGAGTCATGGCACAGCCTGAGCCCAACCCAACTAAGCTGAAGGCTAAAGCTGACGCCGCAGGGACTGAGGGCATCGCAGACGCTGACAACACACCCATTCAGCGC
>NW_020937685.1:0-624 GCF_003984885.1 Neopelma chrysocephalum
CATAGCTGGTGGGAAGGGAAGGACTTCTCGAGAGACAGTGGGCAAATTGCTCCCTCTGGCAGCTCTCCAACTGCCCCTTGTCCCCTCCTGGCCAGACTATAAGATTTGATGACCCACAGCATTCCAAGGCTCCTCTGTTGCAGGAACTTTCATGGCACTTCTGTAGGACTTGGTGACCCAGAGTGCCATGTCTCCTGCAGGACACCATGAAGGCAGACAGAGACATGGAGCGGAGACCCCCCAGGGTGCCCAAGCTGGCCCGGGTAAAGAAGGAGGAGGAGGAAAGCCCTGGGCCTGCCCCAGCACTGCAGCCTAAGAAGGTGGAGCAGTTCCAGCTCCTACAGGAGGGTGAGTGGCAGAGCTGGGCCCCAGGGCTGGTGGCTGCAGCCAGATGGGCCTTTCCCCATCCCATCCCCTATGGACATGGCCAGGGAAAGGGAGGGGGGAAGAGGGCTCAGGGCTGATCCCCCAGCAGCTCCATGCCTGTGGAGCGCAGAGCTGGACTGTGTTCTCCAGCCTGTCCCACAGCCCCTCAGCTCTGACCGTGCTCGCTCTTTGCCAGATCCAGGCCAGAACTGGACAAAAGAACAGGACCGCGCCCGTGGCCGCTTGCGCACAGCTGAT
>NW_020937686.1:0-395 GCF_003984885.1 Neopelma chrysocephalum
ACCGCTGTCGGAGCTCTCCATGGCACATCCCTCACTTCCCTGCCATTTATTCTCCTGCAGAGAGTGCGGAAGTCCATTGCTGTTCACCGGAGAAAGGCCAGGGCCTCAGAAACTGAAGTCATGGCACAGCCTGAGCCCAACCCAACCAAGCTCAAGGCTAAGGCTGACGCCCCAGGGACTGAGGGCATCGCAGATGCTGACAACACACCCATTCAGCGCCTGCCTGATGCTCCCACTCTGCCCGTTCTTCAGGAGAGAGTTGTCTCTAAGGAAGTAAGCACCCTGTGGGTAGGGATTGTGTGGGTCCTCAGGCCGGGTCTGCTGGCCCCCCTCAGCCTCCGAGGCCATCATAGCTGGTGGGAAGGGAAGGACTTCTCGAGAGACAGTGGGCAAAT
>NW_020937687.1:0-993 GCF_003984885.1 Neopelma chrysocephalum
ACAAAGAACCTTGGCTCCACCTCTGGTCACTTCATAAGGCCTTGCAGTGCAGCTGGACTGAGCTGGTCTGCTCGCGTGCCAGGATAGAGAGCTCTTGTGGCACATGGAGTGCCCAAGCTGGCCCACAAACTGCACCTGAAACCATGAAGGTAATGGCTTTCTTTCCAGGGGAAAACGATTGATGTTCGCTTGCAGCAATCCTGGAGCTGAAATAGGTAGTCCAGCTCCCAAAATTGAATATGGAAGAGGATTCCTCACAGACAAAAAGTGCCAGCACAGAAAGCTCTTGCTGCCCATGGAGTGCCCAGGCTGGCCCACCAAGTGCACCTGAAACCACAATGGTAAGCGCTTCCTTTCCTGTGGAAAAGGGGTGTTGATAATTTTCAGGAATCCTGTGCTGAAATTGCCAGTCTGACTCCCAGAACAACACCAACGAAGATCCCTTCCAGACCAAAGTTACCCGGACAGAAAGCTCTTGTTGCCCACGGAGTGCCCAGGCTGGCCCACCAACTGTATCTGAAAGCCAAAGCTTACAGGCTTTCTTTCCTGAGGAAAAGGCTGTTGTTCCCTTGTTTTAGCCCTGCGCTGCAGCTGCCAGTCCCACCTCCCCAAAAGTGAATCCAAATGAAGATTCCTCCCAGACAAAAAGGTGCCACCACAGAAAGCTCTTGCTGCCCACGGAGTGCCCAGGCTGCCCCACCAACTGCACCAGAAAGCCAAAGGTTTCAGGCTTTCTTCACTAAGGAGAAAGGCTTTTGTTTGCTTTTTTCAGCCCTGCGCTGATCTGCCAGTCCCACTGCCAACATTCCAGACGGACAGAGATTACTCCCAAGAACAACTGTGCCCTCCCAGAAAGCTCTTGCTTTTTGCATAGTGCCGGGAGTGGCGCACCAACTGCAACCAGAGATGGAGTGTCAGGGCTTTCTTTCCTCTGTGGAAGGGCAATCATTAGGGTTAGGTCTAGAATCAGGGTTAGGGCTTGGGTTTTGAATT
>NW_020937688.1:0-1001 GCF_003984885.1 Neopelma chrysocephalum
AAATTTCCCACAAAGAACCTTGGCTCCACCTCTGGTCACTTCATAAGACTTTGCAGGGCAGCTGGACTGAGCTGGTCTGCTCACTTGCCAGGATAGAGAGCTCTTGTGGCACATGGAGTGCCCAAGCTGGCCCACAAAATGCGCCAGAAACCATGAAGGTAATGGCTTTCTTTCCAGGGGAAAACGATTGATGTTCGCTTGCAGCAATCCTGGAGCTGAAATAGGTAGTCCAGCTCCCAAAATTGAATATGGAAGAGGATTCCTCACAGACAAAAAGTGCCAGCACAGAAAGCTCTTGCTGCTTATGGAGTGCCCAGGCTGGCCCACCAAGTGCACCTGAAACCACAATGGTAAGTGCTTCCTTTCCTGTGGAAAAGGGGTGTTGATAATTTTCAGGAATCCTGTGCTGAAATTGCCAGTCTGACTCCCAAAACAACACCAACGAAGATCCCTTCCAGACCAAAATTATCAGGACAGAAAGCTCTTGTTGCCCATGGAGTGCCCAGGCTGCTCAACCAACTTCACCTGAAAGCCAAAGCTTACAGGCTTTCTTTCCTGAGGAAAAGGCTGTTGTTCCCTTGTTTCAGCCCTGCGCTGCAGCTGCCAGTCCCACCTCCCCAAAAGGGAATCCAAATGAAGATTCCTCCCAGACAAAAGGTGCCACCACAGAAAGCTCTTGCTGCCCACGGAGTGCCCAGGCTGCCCCACCAACTGCACCAGAAAGCCAAAGGTTTCAGGCTTTCTTCGCCAAGGATAAAGGCTTTTGTTTGCTTTTTTCAGCCCTGCGCTGATCTGCCAGTCCCACTGCCAAAATTCCAGACGGACAGAGATTACTCCCAAGAACAACTGTGCCTTCCCAGAAAGCTCTTGCTTTTTGCATAGTGCCGGGAGTGGCGCACCAACTGCAACCAGAGATGGAGGGTCAGGGCTTTCTTTCCTCTGTGGAAGGGCAACCATTAGGGTTAGGTCTAGAATCAGGGTTAGGGCTTGGGTTTTGAATT
>NW_020937689.1:0-526 GCF_003984885.1 Neopelma chrysocephalum
ACAAAGAACCTTGGCTCCACCTCTGGTCACTTCATAAGGCCTTGCAGGGCAGCTAGACTGAGCTGGTCTGCTCTCGTGCCAAGATAGAGAGCTCTTGTGGCACATGGAGTGCCCAAGCTGGCCCACAAACTGCACCTGAAACCATGAAGATAAGGGCTTTCTTTCCAGGGGAAAAGGTCTGATGCAGGAATCCTAGAGCCAAAACAGGCAGTCCAGCTGCCAAAATTGAATACGGACGAGGATTCCTCCCAGATAAAAGGTACCACGTCAGAAAGCTCTTGCTGCTTATGAAGTGCCCAGGCTGGCCCACCAACTGCACCTAACAGCCAAAGGTTCCAGGCTTTCTTTCCTGGGGGAAAAGGGCTGTTGTTCTCTTTTTTTAGCCCCGTGGTGAAATTGCCTGTCTGACTCCCAAAATTCCATACGAATGAAGATTCCTCAGGGACAAAAAGTGCCACGCCAGAAAGCTCTTGCTGCCGTTGGAGTGCCCAGGCTGGCCCACAAACTGCACCAGAAAGCATGAAGG
>NW_020937690.1:0-3302 GCF_003984885.1 Neopelma chrysocephalum
TTGGAGTGCCCAGGCTGGCCCACAAACTGCACCAGAAAGCATGAAGGTTACAGGCTTTCTTTCCAGGGGAAATGGGCTGTTGTTCTCTTGCAAGAATCCTAGGGCCGAAAGAGGCAGTCCAGCTCCCAAAATGGGACACGGACGAGGATTCCTCCCAGACAAAAGTTACCACCTCAGAAAGCTCTTGCTGCTTACGGAGTGCCTGGGCTGGCCCACCAACTGCACCTGACAGCCAAAGGTGACAGGCTTTCTTTCCTGGGGATAAAGGCTGTTGTTCTCTTTTTTCAGCCCTACGCTCCAAGCCTGGAACCTTTGGGTTTCAGGTGCGCTTGGTGGGCCAGCCCGGGTACTCCATGGGCAGCAAGAGCTTTCTGTCCTGGTACCTTTTGTCTGGGAGGAATCTCAGTCATATAAGTCCCTGCTTTGCTTCAGCTTCTGCTGCTTTTTCCTTTGTTCCCAGTTTGCAAGCTCAGGTTTTGCTGCTAGAGGATCCTACTTTGGGCTTGCTGGAGCCCATTCCCTACCAATGCATGGGCCCCAATTGTTCTTGGATCAAGTGTTCTGGACCTGTGGGAACACATGTGCCCTGTGTCCACGCGAGAGCAGCAACTGGCAGAACACGTCTGCTTCCAGCACTTGTCTTGGCTGCTCCTTCAGTGGGGTGGCACCTTAATCAGAGACACGGAACACGTTTGCATCCCAGAGTTCTCCCTATCCCCTTCACTTTTCCCCAATGCCCTGGATATCAGCTGAGAGTTGCATTGGGACACACAGCAACTGGAGCTTTGAACATCAGACTGGGAAGGTTTTATTTTGCAGAATGCAAGAAAAAAAAGTCCAAATAACACAAGGAAACTTGTCAGGATCTCTGAGCAATCTAATCTTCCTGTGAAACTCAGCAACTGATGGTGGTTTTGTGCTGCAGGTCGTCACTTCCGTGCAAAAATCATTCCCACAAGGAGAAACTGCTTCTGCCTTCTGACAGCTGCAGAGCACTGCCACCAATTGCTCCAGCTGCCGCTCCCAACAGCCCCCTGCAAGAGCGCAGACATCAGTGCCCGTTGG
The DNA here is from genome assembly GCF_003984885.1 of Neopelma chrysocephalum. Lineage (NCBI taxonomy): Eukaryota > Metazoa > Chordata > Aves > Passeriformes > Pipridae > Neopelma > Neopelma chrysocephalum. The sequence goes on from NW_020937690.1 coordinate 1,066, forward strand.
CTTTGGCTGCCCTCTAGCAGAGAAGTCCCCCGGGGGCACAGCTCTGTGGGGCAGGAGACGGGCACCAGCCCTGCCAGGACTCGGGGCAGTGACAGGTCTCCTTCAGCGAGGCCTTGCCAGAGCTGCTGATTTTGGTGCAGCCCCAGGCAATGGGATCAGAGCAGCATTGGTGCCCTTGCCCCCACATTCCTTCTGTGTGTCACAGCCCCGTGTTTGGGAGGGCCAGAAGCCGGGACTTCTCCCAAGGAGCCCGTGCCAGCTCCTGTGGAGGCCCCGTGCCCTTCCTGCTGCGCCTGCGTCGGCAACTGAGCGGGTTCCTTCTGCTGCCACGGGCAGGCACAGCAGGGGAGGGTTTGCTTAGTTTTTGAGCTGTGCCTAAAGTTCCTGTCCAGCTGTCTTAGATACTTTGGAGAACGGATTCCTTCCGACCTGGGGCAGGTGGCCGGGCTAGGGGAGGCCCCAGGGCACGTGGCAGCGTGTCACAGGGCCCTTTGTGACACGGTGGGCATGGCACGGGGCAGGGTGTCACAGGGCCTTTGTGACACGTGATTACCAAGTACTGGTGGTGACGTGGCAACGCCTCAGTGCTCCTCGGAGCGTGCGACGGGACAGACGGGATAGAGCGGTGCTGTGCGGCGCCCCCGCGCAGCCAACTCCTTCCTTTCTGACCCGGAGCGATTTGGAGGTTTTTCTGTGGTGCAGGTGTCCTGGAGGCCGGACCGCGGGACTTGGTGACACGGAGCTTTGGTGAGGTGTCTCCAATCCCTGTGGCAAGTGCCCTTGAGGCCACGCTGCAGGATTTGATAACCCATAGCATTTCGTAGGCTTTTCTCTTCTTCAGGTGCCCTCGAGGCCAGACCGCAGGGTTGGTGACCCGGAAATTTTCCGGAGTCTCCAACCCCTGCGGAAGGTGGCCTCGAGGGCAGCTTGCAGGACTTGGTGACCCGGAGATCTTCCGAGGTGTATCTCTCTTGCAGGTGCCCTCAAGACCAGACCGTGGGATGGCGGGAAGACGCCGGAGCCTGCTGAGGCCCTTTCGGAAGAAGAAGGAAGGCCCTGAGACTGCCCCAGAAGAACACCCTGAGGAGGCGGAGCAGTTCCAGCCCATGCAGGAGGGTGAGTGGCAGAGCTGAGCCACAGGGCTGGTGCCTGCAGCCAGATGGGCCTCTTCCCATCCCATCCCCTATGGACATGGCCAGAGAAAGGGAGGGGGGAAGAGGGCCCAGAGCTGATCCCCCGGCAGCTCCATGCACCGGGCATCCCGGGGGCGGCCCTACCTGTGGAGCGCAGGGCTGGGCAGTGTTCTCTGGCCTGACCCGAAGCCCCTCAGCTCTGACTGTGCTCACTCTTTGCCAGATCCACGCCAGGACCGGACACAAGAGCAGGACCGTGCCAGTGGCCGCTTCCGCAGGGCAGGACAGGTACCGGCAGCCATCACCTCCTGGGCTGGGCCTGCTGTCACTGCTCAGCCTGGCACTACTGTCGGAGCTCTCTATGGCACATCCCTCACTTCCCTGCCCTTCGTTCTCCTGCAGGCCTTTCTGAAATTGTTTGGCATTCGGCGTAGAAAGCACAGAATCACAGCAAATGAGGTCATGGCACAGCCTGACCCCACGCCGACTGAGCCCCAGGCGGACCCTGATGTCGGCACCGCAAACTGTGACACCGCGGTGACCGATCACTTGACAAACTCCAACACAGCCCTGCCTGAGCTCACCACAGAGGCTGACGGTCCAATGACTGAGGGCATCAGAGATGCTGACAGCACACCCGTTCAGCGCCTGCCAGATGCTCCCAGTCTGGATGTTCTTGACGAGGGATTTCTCTCTGTGGCAGTAAGCAGCCTGGGGGCAGGGATTGTCTGGCCCCTCAAGCCGGGTCTGCTGGGCCCCCTCAGCCTTTGAGGCCCACACAGTGTGGTGGGAAGGGAAGGACTTCTCGGGGGACAGTGGGCAAATTGCTCCCTCTGGCAGCTCTCCAACTGCCCCATGGCCTCTCCAGGCCAGACTGTGGGACTTGATGACCTGGAGCGTTCCACTCACTCTGCTATTGCAGATGTCTTCAAGGCACTTGTGCAGGATTTGGTCACCCAGAGATTTCCATGCCATGTCTCCTGCAGGTAGCCATGGAGCCAGGCAGAGGCATGGAGCGGAGACCCCCCAGGGTGCCCAAGCAGACCTGGGTGAAGAAAAGGGAGGAGGAAAGCCCTGGGCCTGCCCCAGCACAACAGCTTAAAG
>NW_020937691.1:0-9213 GCF_003984885.1 Neopelma chrysocephalum
CGAGTCTCCCCTGGCCTTCCCCTCCCACGCTCGGGCCCTGCCACATGGATGTCTTGGCACTGACTGCTGTGTCCGGGTGGTTCGTCTTCTGCAGGCAACTCTGGCCCTGTGGATGATTGTCCAGGAGCCCCAGTGCCCAGGGCCTTTGATGGACTATTCCCCTCATCTCCTCGTCGATCTGCTCTTCCAAGTCTTCGACAGCACAGAGCAGACGTCAGAGGAGGTCAACACGTTCTGGAGGGGATGCCAGGAGCAGCACGACCTTCCCACCGACCCCAACAGGTGCTCCGTGCCAGTCCTCCCCTCCCTCCCATGCCCTCAGGGCTGGGGCCAGGGCTCCCAGCATGACCTGGGCTTTGCTCTGCACACAGGTTTGCAGTGCTGACCATGAAGGCCCTGCTCTGCTGTCTCCACTGGGAGGATGGGGTGAATTCAGTGGAAGACAATGGTGGCTGGGCCAGGCTCCTCAACGCTCACAGCCGCCGCTACGCAGTGGCCCTGCTGGCCAGGTGAGACCCCCTTGTCCCCGCTGCCCCTGTCCTTTCTGCCTGTGCACGGGGCACCTCCCACAGTGCCCGTGGTCGTGGGCCAGAGGGTCTTGTCACCGAGGGACGGCCGAGCAGAGTGGAGAAGGCTGGGAGAGGCGGGTGCACAGGAGGAGCCGCCTCCCAGAGTGCCCTCGTCCCCTCCTGGGCTGGTGGGGAAAGACCAGGCCTCTGTCAGTCCCTCCCGGGAGAGGTTTGCCCGCCTGGCTCAGGTCCATGATACCTTTTTCCCCTTGCCAGGGAGAAGCGCCATGTCTCCAGGCCCTTGTGTTCCCGCATCACACTCCACCTGCTGGAGCTGCTGAGCAGGGAGGAGCTGTGCTGGGACCTGCCTGCCATGGCATTCCTTGTGGAGGTGAGCCTGCTGGCGAGCGCTGCCTCGCCCAGCTGCCTCCACCTCTCTGCCCTCTGCCAGCCGCAGCTGCCGGGACGGTGCTGCGCCCTGGGCTGCTGCCTGGGCCCAGCCCTGTGCGGGTCCGGGCTCCTGCCGGCTGGGCACCCCGTCACTGCTCCGTGCCTTTCAGGTCCTGGACTGCCTGGACACCAAAGAATGCGGTGACAGGGTCCTGGAGACGCTCTCAAGGAACTTGGGGAGCACCAACAAAAAGCGGCGTCAACTGGCGCTCAGAGTCGTCGTGGCACTCAGCCAGGATCCCGTGATGGTGAGAAGGGGCAGTTGGCTGAAGCCGCGCTGGAATCCTGGGGCAGTCGCTTGGGCTTGGCTGGGCTTCGGGAGCGGTGGCAGCTGCTCCCAACTCTGCTGCTTCCCCGTTCAGCTGCCCGAGTCCCTCGGGACAGGCCTTTGGCCTCCGGGCCACGCGGCAGCACGTGGGGCTGCCCCGTTGGAGCGGGATTGGTGGTGCAGCCGTTCGTGGCTTCACGGCACAGCATTGTGTTCCTCACAGGCCGAGAGCATCTGGAGCCTGAGTGAAAGGCTCGTGCAGCTCCTGGGGGATGCAGACAGAGATGTGGTTTGGATGACCCTCTCTGTGCTCGACCATGTGCTCTGGACCAGTCTCTGGACACGGCGCCACGAGAGAGTCCGCAGCAAAGACCCCCTAATATCCACCCCCACCGGCCTGCAGTTGGCTGAGGCGCTCCGGCCACTCTTTGACCACGTAAGGCTCTGTGCCCCCCCCGCCACGGGCTCTGGGTACTGCTGGGAAACTTTGGTCCCTGGGGATTTTCAGGCCTGTGCCCAGTGGGGCCTGGAGAAGCTGCTGCTGAGCTCTTTTCCTCTTTCTTTCCGCCAGGACGACAGCAGTGTGCGGCAGGGCTCCATGGTCCTCTTCTCTCGTGTGATCAAAGTGATCGAGAGAGAGGGAAAGAGGCCCCTGAAGCCACTCGTGTGCCTGAGCCTGCTGCCGCTCTACTTCCACCGGCACGACGAGAAGGTGCTCGTGAAAAGGGTGAGGACTCGTGGGCTCTGGTGTCCCGTGGGAGGGGGCTGGGCCGCCTCCTGGCCTGGCACCCCCCGGGCTCCAGCCTCCTCCTGGCCTTGGTCCAGGGACAGGGGTCCCGTGCCCTGGGCTGCGCTGCCATGTCCTGGTCTCTGTTGCTCTGCAGGCCTCTCAGGGAGCACTGCTGGCTGTGACCAGGTTCCTGAAGAGGAGGGATCTTGGGCACCTGGTGAACACAGAGGAGCCATGGAGCTTTGGCGAGTGCCTGGTAAGGACGGCCCCAAAGCCCCAGTCCCCCATGCCCAGAGTGTGGGGCTGGCACTGTGCCCCTGCCCACTGCTGCACCCGCCTGTGGGACAGCAGCCTGTGCCCCACACGCTGCTGCCTTCCCTGGGGCGTGCAGGCTCCTCTGCGGGCTCCTCTGCCCCCGAGCCAGGGTGCCGCTGGAGCCCCGGCCCAGCTGGGCTCTGGGGCAGGGCAGTCCCGCCGCTCCCAGGGAGCAGCCAGCCCTCTGCTCCCTCCAAAGCCCGGCCCCAGCGGCTGCTGCCCGGGCCTCAGGGCTGTGCGGGCAGGGGAGGCCAGTGCTGGGCGCAGGCAGCGCCCGGCCAAGGGACAGAGCCCCAGCCAACCCTTCCCTCCATGCCCTGCCGCTCTCTCCAGCTGAAAAAGGACCGAAGACGAGTGGCCAAGTACATGCACCAGGCCCTGCCGTACCTGCGGAGCCCACAGCAGCCCCTGCGAGAGGCAGCCGTCAAGTTCATGGGTGAGCCACAAGGCCGCGGTCCCTCCCCACCCCGCTGCAGCTCGGGCCCAGCCCCGGCTGCTGCAGCGGCAGCAGCATCCGGCCCAGGGATGTGCTGTGGAGTGCCCCGGCGGCTGCTGCTGCCCCGTGCCAGCCCAGCCCTGGGGCACCGCAAGGCAGGAAGGCCCCGGGCTCAACCCTGCCAGGGCAGGAGGGCGTGTGGCCGGGCTGGCAGCGCCGCTGGGGGGGCAGCTGTGCCGCTGGGGCCGTGACAGGATCTGTCTTCCCAGGGATCGCCGGGGGGTACCTGAGGGGACAGCCCAATGAGCTGCAGCTCATCATCGATGGTGAGTGAGGGCACTGGGGGCTGCTGGAGGAGCACAGACCCTGGGCAGGCAGCTGCAATCCTGCCCTGGCTGCGCAGGGCTCTGCTCCCTGCAGGGATGAGGGGTGGCGTGGGCAGAGCAGAGAGACATTTCAGGGCCACGGGGGGTATTGCTGGCCAGCGCCTTCTGCCTGATCCTGCTGGGCCCTGCTCCCTCCTGGCAATGGCAAGAGCTTGGTGGCATGGCCCAGGCAGGAGGGGCTCCTCGCGTCACCACCGATCCGGGCTCTGACCTTGGCTCTGTTCCTCTCTCTTCCAGCCCTTCAAGCCATCACAGACGACAGCAGCCCCACTGTCTCAAGCCTGGCGCTTGAAATCATCCGCTTTGTCGGAAACGTCCAGACAGCTCCCTACCCCAGGTTCCAGCAGCTCCGAGACCAGCTCTGCGGGGCGTGGAACAGCCGGCCTTCTCTGTGGGGCTGAGTCTGCCTGTGCTGCTGCAGCTGTGTGCAGAGTTGATGCAGGCAGCTCTGTCTGTTGGGGCCACCCGAGCCTGTGGGGAAGACACCTCTTCTCTGCAAGCCCTTCCTTTTACCCCAGCGTAGGACTATTCAATAAATATTGTCCCACCCAGAGGCCCAGGAGCTTCTTTTGGGTGCCCGGTGTCCACAGGGCATCGGGGAAGAGGGGAAAAAGGGCCCTTGTGCTCAGCAACACTTGCCCGGCTGTGCGGTGGGGAAGAGCAAGTGCCCAAAAGGCCCTTGGCCTTGGGGGGTTCTGCTGGAGCCTCAACACTTGGGGCAGAGTGGATGGGCAGAGCCTGGAGCTGTGGGAATCCCTGAGAAGCTGGTCCTTGGAGGTGGCCACAAGCCCTGTCCCGGGCAGGAAGCAGCATCTGTGGCCTGCCCGTGTGTTGCTGTCTGGATTGCTGAGGGCTGGGAGGTGCCTCTGGAGCCGGTTCCTCTGGAGCTCCTTCAGGGCTGCGCCGCCGCCGGGCAGGTTGGCGGGGCTGGGGGAGACCCTGAGGGGACGGGGCGCTGGGAGGCCCTGAAGGGATGAGGTGCTGCGGAGGCCCTGCCGGGACAAGGGAGTGGGAAGCCTTGAGGGGAATCCAGGAGGGGCTGGGTGGCAGGAGGCTGCGAGGGGACAGGATGGGCAGAGGAGGCCCTGAGGGGACAGGATGTGAGAAGCCCTGAGGAACTGGGGGGGTAGAGGCCATAAGCAGACCCCAATGCAGCCCCCCGGTTCCCTGCCAGCCGGCAGCTCTGGCGCCTGCCCGGGGCATCTCCCATCTCTGCGGCAGAAGCCCTGGATCCTGGCCAGGAGGGTGGGGACACCCCCAAGGGGGCCAGGCTGGCCTGGCTGGGGACAAGGAGGAGAAGGGGGCCCTGCTGGGGCGCGTCCGCCGGGTGCTGCCGGCGAGGGGCAGGGGCACAGGCAGGGCTGTGGGCCAGCCCAGGCCCCCTGCGGCTGCCCAGCCCACGGGGCTGTGGCCCAGAGCCCGCTGACCCAGAGCTCTGGGCCCGCAGAGCTGCTGCCAGCACGGGGAGGGCGCGGGGCTCCTCGGGCAGGGCTGCGCAGTCGCTGCTGCCCAAGCGGTTCCGCGCCACAGACAACAGCAGCAGGCTGTGCACAGGAGCAGCACCCACAGCGCCTGGGCCTCCTCAGTGAGGCTCCCACACCGGCCACGATGCCAAAAGCGGGGATGCTGTGGGCACAGTCGCACGTGCTTTGGCCAAAGGCTTCAGGAAAAGTGGCCACAGCGGCTTTCTATTGACTGCCCAGCCTCACAGCAACACTGGGCAGCTTCGGGGGCAGCCTGTCATCCTGACTGACTTCCACGGCCGTGCCTGAGGGCAGACTCACCTTCCACACTCAGGCATCCCAAGGCACTGGCACTGGGGCCAGCCTTAGAGACTGGGATGGGACATGAGCCTTGGGCTGCAGCTGCTGAACCTCTCCTCCAGGCAGGCACCTTAAAAACACAGGCGTGGGCTTCTAAACTCCAAATCCAGGCCTTCCTGGAAGGGAAGGAAGAAGCACCAGAAGCTGAAGCCGGGCCTCATACCATGAGGTTCAGGCATGGAGGGAAGTCAGCACTGTGGGCTCTGCTGCAAAAATGGCCCAGGTCACAAGCTCAGGTTTTGCTGCTAGAGGATCCTACTGTGGCCTTGCTGGAGCCCATTCCCTACCAATGCATGGCCCTTCATTGCTCTTGGATCAAGTGTTCTGGACCTGTGGGAACACAGGTGCCCCGTGTCCATGCGAGAGCAGCAACTGGCAGAACACGTCTGCTTCCAGCATTTGTCTTGGCTGCTCCTTCAGTGGGCTGGCACCTTAATCAGAGACACGGAACAGGTTTGCATCCCAGAGTTCTCCCTATCCCCTTCACTTCTCCCCAGTGCTCTGGATATCAGCTGGCAGTCGCAGTCGGACACACAGCACCTGGAGCTTTGAACATCAGACTGGGCAGCTTTTATTTGGCAGAATGCAAGGAAACTTGACAGGATCTCTGAGCAATCTAATCTTCCTGCGAAACTCAGCAACTGACGGTGGTTTTGTGCTGCAGGTCATCACTTCCGTGCACAAATCATTCCCGCGAGGAGAAACTGCTTCTGCCTTCTGACGGATGCCGAGCACTGCCACCAATTGCTCCGGCTACCACTCCCAACGGCCCCCTGCAAGAGCGCAGACATCAGCGCCCGTTGGCTTTGGCCGCCCTCTGGCAGAGAAGTCCCCCAGGGGCACACCTCTTTGGGACAGGAGGCGGGCACCACCCCTGCCAGGACTCGGGGCGCTGGCAGGTCTCCTTGGGCGAGGACTTGCCAGAGCTGCTGATTTTGCTGCAGCCCCGGCCAATGGGGTCAGAGCGGCATTGGTGCCCTTGCCCCCCATATTCCTTCGGTGTGTCACAGCCCCGTGTTTGGGAGGGCCACCAGCCGGGACTTCTGCCAAGGAGCCCGTGCCAGCTCCTGTGGAGGCCCCGTGCCCTTCCCGCTGCGCCCGCGTCGGCAGCCGAGGGGGCTCCTTCTGCTGCTGTGGGCAGGCACAGCAGGGGAGGCTTTGCTTAGTTTTTGAGCTGGGCCTAAAGTTCATGTCCAGCTGTCTTAGATACTTTGGAGAACGGGCTCCTTCCGACCTGGGGCAGGTTGGCCGGGCGGGGGGAGGCCCCAGGGCACGCGGCAGTGTGTCACAGGGCCCTTTGTGACACGGCGGGCATCGCCGATGGCGTGCAACGGGGCAGGGTGTCACAGGGCCCTTTGTGACACGTCATGACATAGTACCGGTGGTGACGTGGCCACGCCTCAGTGCTCCTCGGAGCGTGCGACGGGAGAGACGGGATAGAGCGGTGCTGTGCGGAGCCCCCGTGCAGCCAACTCCTTCCTCCTGACCCGGAGCGTTTTGGAGGCTTTTCTGTGGTGCGAGCGTCCTTGAGGCCAGACCGCGGGACTTGGTGACACGGAGCTTTGGCGAGGTGTCTCCAATCCCTGCGGCCAGTGCCCTTGAGGCCACACCGCAGGACTTGAGAACCCCTACCCTTTCCCAGGGTTTTCTCCCTTTTAGTTGCCCTTGAGGCCAGACCGCAGGACTGGTGACCCGGAAATTTTCCGAGGAGTCTCCAATCCCTGCGGCAGGTGGCCTCCAGGGCAGCCTGCAGGACTTGGGGACGCAGAGATCTTCCGAGGTGTCTCCCTCTTGCAGGTGCCCTCAAGGCCAGACTGTGGGATGGCGGGAAGACGCCTGAGCCTGCACAGGCTCTTCCGCGAGAAGAGGGTTAGCCCTGCGACCGACCCAACACAGCAGCCTGAAGAGGCGGAGCAGTTCCAGCCCCTGCAGGAGGGTGAGTGGCAGAGCTGGGCCGCAGGGCTGGTGGCTGCCGCCAGATGGGCCTCTTCCCATCCCATCCCCTGTGGACATGGTCAGGGAAAGGCAGGGGGGGAAGAGGGGCTGGGACTGGTCTCCCGGCAGCTCCAGGCGCTGGGCATCCTGGGACCGGCCCTGCCTGTGGAGCGCAGGACTGGGCTTGTGTTCTCCGGCCTGTCCCGCAGCCCCTCAGCTCTGACCGCGCTCGCTCTTTGCCAGATCCAGGCCGGCAGCAGACACAAGAGCAGGACCGTGCCCGGGGCCGCTTCCGCAGGGCAGCACAGGTACTTGCAGCCATGGCCACCTGGGCTGGGCCTGCTCTCACTGTTTAGCCTGGCACTGCTGGCGGAGCTCTCCATGGCACATCCCTCTCTTCCCTGCTCTTCCTTCTCCTGCAGGCCTTTCTGAAATTCGTTCCCGTTCGGCGAAGAAAGTACAGGGTCACACCAATTGAGGACACGGCGCAGCCTGACCCCACGCCGAGCGAGCTCCAGGTTGACCCCGATGTCGGCACCGCGTCGACCGATGGCCCAGCAAACCGTGACACCGCGGTGACCGACGACACGACAACCTCCAACGCCGCGCCGCCTGAGCTCACCCCGCAGGCTGACGGTGCAACGACTGAGGGCATCGCAGACGCTGACAGAACACCCGTTCAGCACCTGCCCGATGATCCCAGTCTGGAGGTTCTTGAAGAGGAAGTGATCTCTCTGGAAGTAAGCAGCCTGTGGGCAGGGACAGTCTGGCCCCTCAAGTCAGGTCTGCTGGGCCCCCTAAGCCTTTGAGGCCCTCTCCTGGCCAGACTGTGGGACTTGATGACCTGCAGCGTTCCGAGCACTCCTCTACTGCAAATGCCTTCAAGGCACCTGTGCAGGATTTGGTCCCCCACACATTTCCACGCCATGTCTCCCGCAGGTAGCCATGGAGCCAGGCAGAGGCATGGAGCAGAGACCCCCCTGGGTTTGCAAGCTGGCCTGGGTGAAGAAGGAGGAGAAGGAGAAAAGCCCTAGGCCTGCCCCAGCACAACACCCTGAGGAGGCGGAGCAGTTCCAGCCCCTGCAGGAGGGTGAGTGGCAGAGCTGGGCCACAGGGCTGGTGGCTGCAGCCAGATGGGCCTCTTCCCATCCCATCCCATCCCATCCCATCCCATCCCATCCCATCCCATCCTATCCCATCCCATCCCATCCCATCTCCTGTGGACATGGCCAGGGAAAGGAATGGGGGAAGAGGGCCCGGGGCTGATCCCCCAGCAGCTCCAGGCACTGGGCATCCTGGGGCCGGCCCTGCCTCTGGAGGGCAGGGCTGGGCTGTGTTCTCCGGCCTGTCCCCCAGCCCCTCAGCTCTGACCGCGCTCGCTCTTTGCCAGATCCAGGCCGGCACCGGACACAAGAGCAGGGCCGCGCCCGGGGCCGCTTCCGCAGAGCTCATCAGGTACTTGCAGCCATCCCCCCCTGGGCTGGGCCTGCTCTCACTGCTCAGCCTGGCACCGCTGGCGGAGCTCTCCATGGCACATCCCTCTCTTCCCTGCCCTTTGTTCTCCCGCAGAGGGTGCGGAAATCTGCTCCCGTTCGGCGTAGAAAGGCCGGGACCTCAACAACCAATGTCGTGGCACAGCCTGAGCCCAACCCCACCGAGCTCAAGGCCAAGGCTGACGCCCCAGGGACTGAGGGCATCGCAGACGCGGACAGCACACCCGTTCAGCGCCTGCCCGATGCTCCCAGTCTGCATGTTCCTCAGGAGAGAGTTGTCTCTGCTCAAGTAAGCAGCCTGTGGGCAGGGATTGTGTGGGCCCTCAAGCTTGTTCCGCTGGGCCCCCTCAGCCTTTCAGGCCGGCACAGTGTAGTGGGAGGGGAAGCACTTCTCGGCGGAAGCCGGGAAATTGCTCCCTCTGGCAGCTCTCCAACTCTCCCCTGTGTCCCCTCCAGGTGCCACCTCTGGTGAGGTCCATCCACTCGTGGCTGACCTCCAATGTGTCTGCTGGGCACGTGCTGGATAAGACCCTTCTGGCACTGACCGAGGCACACCCCGTGGATGTCACCATCACCCTCCTGCGCTGTGCTCCCTCATGTGACAGGTACGGGCCCCAGCTGCCTTGAGGGCTCCGGGCTCACCATCATCCCCCTGCCCCTGAAAGCACTGTGGCTCTGTCACTCGGCCCCTGCAGCTGCCCACGTCAGGGCACTGTGGTCCAGATCCCCCTGACGCAGAGCTCTGACTCCACAGAGCTGCTGCAACCATGTGGAGGACCATAGCCTCATCGGGAACCACGCTGCGGAAGGTGCTGCCAACACTGCTCTGCGTGATGGAGGACTGGCCGTGGTACTACACACGCACCTC